>NC_091478.1:104351103-104651103 GCF_036971445.1 Narcine bancroftii
TAATATTAAGGTTTAGGTGGTATCTCTTACTGTTTTATTCTTGTTTTTCGTCTTCATAATGGCTTCTTTGACTTTTATTGACACAACTACAGTCCTCATGTTGAAAATTGGCAACGACAGACACAAAAAGGTGATCAAAAGCTTAGAAGCAAGCCTAGCTCTCTCAAATCTGTATCAACAAAGCAATTAAACATACCCAAGTAATCACAAACATGTGAAGCCAAATGCCCAAAAATTATGGTGTTCTGAAATGGGAGAACTGTACATAAAAAAGTGCTTGTAATTTCAATATGGTCAAACCAAAATGTATTCAAGTAACCTTGAAAAAAATCTGGAAAGTGCACTTCAATTCCATGTGAATGATTTAATTACAAATTTAAAACTGTGGAGCGCAGGGGCAGATAAAGGAGCAAAAAGTATCTTTGTCCCAAACGTGAGGTCCCTGGATGTCGGTTGCACCAAGTGATAGGAAGTTTATGATTTTTGTAAGATATTTTATGCTGTCAACTGCAAATTCTGCATGCCAGAACTATTTTTAATCCATTCACATTTCTTGTGCCCTCAGTAGAAATTAAGTTGTGAAAATATTTTTATGATTGAACACGGTGGTCTGGGGCTGTGCATCGAGCCTGTGCGCTGATGTCGTCTATTGAAACAGGAACAAAACATTTCAGCTATATGAAAAACCTTGGGGAAGTTGAAATTGTTCTCCTTCAGGAAGAGAGGATTAAGAGGAGAATCAATCGTGGTTTCAAAATTATCAGATGTTAAGGTAGATAAATTGAGGATGAACTCCATCCTCTAGTAATAATTAGTAGTGGAATTGGGTTGGAAAATGAAGGGAATTCTCTTTTTACACACTAAAGCAGCTAATATTTGTCAACCACTATCTGAAAGAATAGTTGAAGCAAATTCACTGGTTCGTATAAAATGCAGTTGAACATGTTCCTGAAGGAGACTGATTGAACATGTCATGGGCAATAAAGATGGGGTGTGGGATAGCTCTCTTTCAATATTAGTCTTGTGGGTCTGAATAACCATCTTGAGTCTCCTAATTTGCAGAAAATAGCTGTTCACCTATTCACTTTAATAACCAAAATGTCCCAACAGGAGCAGAAACTTGCTTTTATTGTACCAAAGAAGCTTTCAGATGGAAATCTTGGTAAACAGTAACTGTGTGATAATTCATACGCATAATACTATGGCCCCAGTCCAGGCACAGGGAGAGCAGCAGCGGCCCCGGCCCCGGTCTGGGCGAAGGGTAGACGGCGGCGGCCCCGATACGGGCAGGAGCAAGGGGGAGACGGCGGCCCCGGCCTCGGTCGAGTGAGGCAGGCGGAGGCCCCGGTCCGGGCAGGGAGTGGGAGGCGGCGGCCCCAGTCCAGGCACAGGGAGAGCAGCAGCGGCCCCGGCCCCGGTCCGAGCGAAGGGTAGACGGCAGCGGCCCCGATACGGGCAGGAGCAAGGGGGAGACGGCGGCCCCGGCCTCGGTCGAGTGAGGCAGGCGGAGGCCCCGGTCCGGGCAGGGAGTGGGAGGCGGCGGCCCCAGTCCAGGCACAGGGAGAGCAGCAGCGGCCCCGGCCCCGGCCCGGGCGAAGGGTAGACGGCGGCGGCCCCGATACGGGCAGGAGCAAGGGGGAGACGGCGGCCCCGGCCTCGGTCGAGTGGGGCAGGCGAAGGCCCCGATCCGGGCAGAGAGTGGGAGGCGGCGGCCCCAATCCAGGCACAGGGTGAACTGCGGCAGCCTCGGCCCCGGTCCGGGCAGTATGGACCGACCTAGGAGGGGAGGCAGGCCCCTCCAGCCCGGGTAAGAAACCTGCATTGGAGAAGGCCACTCCGATATAAAACCTACGACCCAAGGACCTCGCTGCCACGTCCCAGCTTGCTCGGCCACGGCACACGAACCATGGGTGTAAAGGGTGGGGCCAGTACTGCGCGCACTGCACTCCACCTAAAAGCTCCTTTGCGCAGGCCCGAGGACAGGTCCACGTCCTCCCCCTCCACGTCCTCCCCCTCCACGTCCTCCCCCTCAAAAGATGCTCACAAACTCAAGCTAGCATGCTGGAACATCAGAACCATGCTAGACAAGGCTGACAGCCACCGACCTGAACGTCGGTCTGCCCTCATTGCACATGAACTCCTCAGACTTGACATCGACATAGCCGCTCTCAGTGAAGTCCGCCTGGCAGATGTAGGCAGCCTCCAAGAACGCGGCGCGGGCTACACACTCTACTGGTCTGGCAAGCCTTCGGATGAACGACGCCTATCTGGTGTAGGCTTCATGGTCAAGAGCTTCATTGCCTCCAAACTCGAAAACCTTCCGACAGGCCTCTCGGACCGAATCATGTCCATGCGACTCCCACTTCAAAACAAGCGTCACATCACCCTCATCAGTGTCTATGCTCCAACCCTCCAGGCGGAACCAGCAGAAAAGAACAAGTTCTACACCAACATGCGCAACCTCATCCAACGTACCCCTACAGCCGACAAGGTTGTCATCCTGGGCGACTTCAACGCTCGTGTCGGCAAAGACTCAGAAACCTGGCCAGGAATCCTGGGCAAGCATGGCGTCGGCAAGTGCAACGACAATGGGCGCCTCCTGTTGGAGCTCTGCGCAGAACAGCGACTTGTCATTACAAACACCCTTTTTCAGCAGAGGGACAGCCTTAAGACCACCTGGATGCATCCCCGATCCAAACACTGGCACCTCCTGGACTACATCCTGGTGCGAGAAAGTGACAAACAAGATGTGCTCCACACCAGGGTCATGCCTAGCGCGGAATGCCACACTGACCACCGGCTGGTTCGCTGCAAGCTCAACCTTCACTTCAAGCCAAAGCCCAGGAACAATAAAGCCCCCAGAAAGAGGTTCAATGTTGGAAAACTGCAGTCAGACGAAGCGAGAGGAAACTTCCAGGCAAACCTCAAAGCAAAGCTCGACGTTGCAACCCGCCTCACGGACCCGTCCCCTGAAACCCTCTGGGATCAGTTGAAGACTACCATACTGCAATCCACTGAAGAGGTACTGGGCTTCTCCTCCAGGAAAAACAAGGACTGGTTTGACGAAAACAGCCAGGAAATCCAGGAGCTGCTGGCAAAGAAGCGAGCTGCCCACCAGGCTCACCTTACAAAGCCGTCCTGTCCAGAGAAGAAACAAGCCTTCCGTCGCGGATGCAGCCATCTTCAGCGCAAACTCCGGGAGATCCAAAATGAGTGGTGGACTAGCCTCGCCAAACGAACACAGCTCAGCGCGGACATTGGCGACTTCAGGGGTTTCTACGAGGCTCTAAAGGCTGTGTACGGCCCCTCACCCCAAGTCCAAAGCCCGCTGCGCAGCTCAGACGGCAAAGTCCTCCTCAGCGACAAGATCTCCATCCTCAACCGATGGTCAGAACACTTCCAATCTCTTTTCAGTGCCAACCGCTCAGTCCAAGATTCCGCCCTGCTCCAGCTCCCTCAACAGCCCCTAAGGCTAGAGCTGGATGAGGTTCCCACCCTGGATGAGACATATAAGGCAATCGAACAACTGAAAAGTGGCAAAGCAGCAGGTATGGATGGAATCCCCCCAGAAGTCTGGAAGGCTGGCGGCAAAACTCTGCATGCCAAACTGCATGAGTTTTTCAAGCTTTGTTGGGACCAAGGTAAACTGCCTCAGGATCTTCGTGATGCCACCATCATCACCCTGTACAAAAACAAAGGCGAGAAATCAGACTGCTCAAACTACAGGGGAATCACGTTGCTCTCCATTGCAGGCAAAATCTTCGCTAGGATTCTACTAAATAGAATAATACCTAGTGTCGCCGAGAATATTCTCCCAGAATCACAGTGCGGCTTTCGCGCAAACAGAAGAACCACTGACATGGTCTTTGCCCTCAGACAGCTCCAAGAAAAGTGCAGAGAACAAAACAAAGGACTCTACATCACCTTTGTTGACCTCACCAAAGCCTTCGACACCGTGAGCAGGAAAGGGCTTTGGCAAATACTAGAGCGCATCGGATGTCCCCCAAAATTCCTCAACATGATTATCCAACTGCACGAAAACCAACAAGGTCGGGTCAGATACAGCAATGAGCTCTCTGAACCCTTCTCCATTAACAATGGCGTGAAGCAAGGCTGTGTTCTGGCACCAACCCTCTTTTCAATCTTCTTCAGCATGATGCTGAACCAAGCCATGAAAGACCCCAACAATGAAGACGCTGTTTACATCCGGTACCGCACGGATGGCAGTCTCTTCAATCTGAGGCGCCAGCAAGCTCACAACAAGACACAAGAGAAACTTGTCCGTGAACTACTCTTTGCAGATGATGCCGCTTTAGTTGCCCATTCAGAGCCAGCTCTTCAGCGCTTGACGTCCTGCTTTGCGGAAACTGCCAAAATGTTTGGCCTGGAAGTCAGCCTGAAGAAAACTGAGGTCCTCCATCAGCCAGCTCCCCACCATGACTACCAGCCCCCCCACATCTCCATCGGGCACACAAAACTCAAAACGGTCAACCAGTTTACCTATCTCGGCTGCACCATTTCATCAGATGCAAGGATCGACAATGAGATAGACAACAGACTCGCCAAGGCAAATAGCGCCTTTGGAAGACTACACAAAAGAGTCTGGAAAAACAACCAACTGAAAAACCTCACAAAGATAAGCGTATACAGAGCCGTTGTCATACCCACACTCTTGTTCGGCTCCGAATCATGGGTCCTCTACCGGCACCACCTACGGCTCCTAGAACGCTTCCACCAGCGTTGTCTCCGCTCCATCCTCAACATCCATTGGAGCGCTTACACCCCTAACGTCGAAGTACTCGAGATGGCAGAGGTCGACAGCATCGAGTCCACGCTTATGAAGATCCAGCTGCGCTGGATGGGTCACGTCTCCAGAATGGAGGACCATCGCCTTCCCAAGATCGTATTATATGGCGAGCTCTCCACTGGCCACCGTGACAGAGGTGCACCAAAGAAAAGGTACAAGGACTGCCTAAAGAAATCTCTTGGTGCCTGCCACATTGACCACCGCCAGTGGGCTGATAACGCCTCAAACCGTGCATCTTGGCGCCTCACAGTTTGGTGGGCAGCAACCTCCTTTGAAGAAGACCGCAGAGCCCACCTCACTGACAAAAGGCAAAGGAGGAAAAACCCAACACCCAACCCCAACCAACCAATTTTCCCTTGCAACCGCTGCAATCGTGTCTGCCTGTCCCGCATCGGACTTGTCAGCCACAAACGAGCCTGCAGCTGACGTGGACTTTTTACCCCCTCCATAAATCTTCGTCCGCGAAGCCAAGCCAAAGAAGAATACTACGTGAAACTGTTTCTCACTAACTCTGTCAGCAGGCTTATTCAATAAGCTAGATATGATGTTAGTGAAAGCGTTCATTTTATGATCTAACATCGCTGACTCACCTACTGGGCAGGCATGTCAAGAATTCCATTGGAACACCAAACCACAGTGAATGCATCAAAATACTGAAAATGCACATTTTGGAACCTATACTCCAAGTATTAAAACTTGATGGCCAACAAAAATCCTCAGATATAAAGCTATACAAAGCACTAATTTGTCCACAGTTGGAGCACCGAGCTCATTTCAATCAAACTTTAGATAGAATGTGAAGAATTCAAAGAAGGTACAGGAACGATGAGCTGGAAGCTTTCCAGTATGTGGATCGGAGATCAATCCACAGAGTGTGGCACAGAAAATCACTTTCTCACCCTCCTTCCCCCAGTGACATGATCCACCGGGATTGTTGTCTGAAGATGGTGCATGAAATCATTAAGGACCCCTTTCACCCTGCACACAGCATCTTTCAGCTGCTCCCGTCGGGGAAGGAGATACAGGAGGATCAGAGCCAGCTCCACCAGGCTGAGAAACAGCTTCTTCCCACGGGCAGTGAGAATGCTGAACGACCAAAGGAACAGCTCACACTAACCAACTGAGATTCTCATTTGCACAAAACAATATTTAATGATTTAGGTTTATAGATTAAATACTTGTCCTGCATATGTATTTATTGACTGTATGTGCGTTATGTCTGGTTGTGTGTCTGCATGTTTTGCACCGAGAACCGGAGAACACTCTTTCGTCAGGTTGTACTTATACAATCAGCTGACAATAAACTTGATTTGATTTGACTTGACTTGAGTAATGAAAGATTGCTTTTAGGAGGATAGACTGGAGTGGCCATAGAGGATTGTTCTTTTTACAGCATGGAAACTCAGAGATTTCAATGAAAGATTTAACCAGAGCACATACCTGGTAAATAGTTTCTAGTGATTGAGGTCCTTTAACAAGAAGGCACAGA
Organism: Narcine bancroftii; assembly: GCF_036971445.1. Taxonomy (NCBI): domain Eukaryota; kingdom Metazoa; phylum Chordata; class Chondrichthyes; order Torpediniformes; family Narcinidae; genus Narcine; species Narcine bancroftii. The sequence goes on from NC_091478.1 coordinate 104,357,400, forward strand.
TTTAAGATGAATGACAAAATTACAGGGTACCTATATTGCTGGGATTGGGAATAAACTGTTGAGTGGAAATTGGCTTAATGGTCATCTTTAAAAATTCAATTGGATAGATATCTGAAGAAGAAATTATATGTATGTGCACAAAGAGCAAAAGAATTGGTGTTGGAGCGGGGACATGTGGAGTCTCAGGGGTCGGTGGCCAAGTTCAGGGAACAGTGGCCCCTCTAGGGGATTGTGTATGTGATTGATGACAAAAATTGAGTCTTAATTTGAGATGTAACACTGAATGTAGACCAGTCACTCGGCACCCACTGCCATCATGTTTCATTCACCGTAGCCTTCTGTGCGAGCTCAGGGTGGGCGGGCTGAAGTTCAACGTGTACAGGTGTGGTGCAGCCACCATGTACAGAGCTCCCACTGACCTGTAAATAGTTATTGCTATAACCTCTCCTCGCAAATTGTGTCGTTACTACCACATCGACAAACCCTGTATAATAGATAAGAGTTCGTGATTTGGAGATGTAACACTTGTCACTGTTTTGTTGCCACAGGTTATGTTGCTTTTCGGTTTTAGTTGGAGTTGTATGTGTGTTTTGTGTTTGTAATGTTGTAGTTTGAATAAAGTTTGTACGTTTAAAGAAAGAGCAGGAGAATGGAACTAATCAGATTGCTCTCAAAAGAGACAGCATAGGTAACGGGTTTGAATGACCCTCTTTGCAAGCTGCTCCACGACTTCACAAACATTCTTCGTCCATTCTTGGTTTTATTGTTAAAGACAAAGTCTTTAATAATGAAACCAAGTCACATTATTCCAGATGTTTCCACTTCAAAGGAGGTTGTGGAATTGCTTTGTTTTATACAACAGCAATTTAGATACTTCTATTAAACAGATCAGATCAAGTACATAATGGACTAGATCTGCTCCAAAGATAGCACTACTTCCAGAACATCTTTATTTCTCTGCTGAAGCCTTTGTTTCCTGCCTTCGTATGGACTTAAGTCTGTATCTTCTTATCTGCTGGTTCCTTCTATTTTGTGCCACTTATGGAGTCCAAAACTGATTTAAATTCCTCCACTCTTGTACTGGAAATTGTTCTTGTTGACCCTAAACTTGATACAAGAACAACAGGCCCATATAAAACACAGCATTTATTTCCTGCCAGAACAAAGATCATTGGAGATTTTAGTTGTTAGTTTTAATGTTTCCTTAATTATTTTTAGTGCAAGTTAGATTTTATGCTTTAACTATAGAGAAATAGTCATTTTTTAATTAGAAATATTTTGACAGGGTCAAGTGACCAAACAGGATGTTGACCATAGCAATGGGCCAAATGTGGAGCTCAGTGGCTGAAGGACCCCCACATAGGCTGGAGGCGACTTGTGGTCAAAGGACACACACTAGTCTGCAAGAAGATGGAGACAGGCTCATGGGACCCAGGATTTGGAACTAGGATCCAAGAGGCTGCTGAGGGCAAGAAGGGCTCTTGAAGGGCTGTGGGCACTGAAGACTTCCTGATCATATTGGAAGTTTGGATCTGGAGCTCAAGTTGCCGGTGGTTTGAACTGGAGTCTGTACAGCTGCAGAGGCTGCGGCAGCAGTGGAGGTGAATTCACGGACACTCAGTGTTTCTGAAGAGACTCTCTTTTGCTTTTCTTTCTCCTATTAAGCGCCCTGGGAAAGGCTCATGGTGACTCTTTATTTTCCTTACAACAGAGGAAAATTAAAGTATATCATGCATATTATACCACTTGATGGTAAAGGCATTCCCAAAATTGATGTTTTTGAGAGTTAATGCGTATGGAAGTGAAAGTTTTGCCATCTAGAGTCAAAATATTTCTGTGAATGGGGCTGACTACCTGTACTGAGACAAACATCCAGAAACATGATGTTGGAGTGTGAGAAGTTGGGCTCCTTGTGGGAGGGAGCTCCTGATGCTCCGCTAGAAGGAGAAGCACTGGGGCAGGAGGGCCTTTCTGTGAAATGGTAGCTCTACCCCATTAATGCCTACAAGGGCCAAGGCAGCAGATACAATTGGATTCACACTTTACCATCAGCTTTCTCACTTTCATCCATGTGTGAAAATTGGGAAATATGCTGAGGTATACTGAAAGCTCATTTATTCCTTGTTTGTTGTCGTTTTCTTGTAAATCAGTGTTGAACCAATTTTGTGTGGTTAGGGATTTTACATTTTGTTACTTCCTTAAATAGTTATGGACTATTTTATGAGTCATTTCATTGCTTTAACAATGTCCAATGGGTGACTTTTTACCATTGTTGCTTGGGCAGTGATGTAACTAGGTGAACTACTGGCTTGATGTAAAACTGACAAGATTTTCATTTCCACTGAAAATATTTCTGAACTTTTTTTCTTCTTGCCCCCATAAAAATTTGTTTCTCTTGTGCTTCTACAGCAGATGGGCATCAGTGACAAGATCATCAGGTACTGCCTTTTCCTTGTGGTCCTTGGTAAGGTGGTGGTAAACAACCCTTTTCACTCTTGTTCCTTGTCTGGTGAACATAGTCTTACAGTTCTAAGATTGAGGGGGAACATTTTCCTTCCAAATAAGGTTGAGAGGGGAGCTGAGCAGAAAAGGTCTTCTCAATCATTTGCTGCCCTTGTCCTCAAAAATGATCCATCAACAAAATGTGAAATATTTTCTTATTTAACAACATCTTAACAAAATTTCTCAATCACCTGTGGTCTACGGTAGAAAACACAACCCAAAAGGAAATAGGTTATTAAAAGGTTGAGGAACTGCGTGCTCTTGAGATCTGGTACAGATGAGGAGATGAAGCTTGCGATAGCTCTGCCATTTGAAAGGGGATCCTTGAAGAACCAGGTGGCCTTCTTTGGCTCGTATGTCCTCAGGACTACAATTCTCCAGTCCATAAATGATTTTTCTTAAACATGTTTTCTGTATGAGAAGCATAGAAGAAATATTACTGATGCTGTGTAAAATGATTCTTTGGTCGAATGTTGAACTTGCACACGATAAATGAATGACACAGATGTGAATAAATTTAAATATAATTGGATCCATTGACAAGAATGAAGAGCCCAAAAGTGTGGTAATGAACAGAAATCAAATTCTGCTTTAGATGACATCTGAATTAAGCAGAGTACAACGGACTGGAATGTACCAGTTGTTTTTAACCCTCCATAAAATTAACAATGTACATTAAGTCAAAGTCTTCCATTCATTTGTGACATGTGGCACGATCAGTAAATGATTTTATATTTTTATTGAAAATATTCCAAGTGTTTAAGGACATATTTACAAACTGTATTAATGAAGCCAATAAACTTAATGGGAAGTATAAACACGATGCTGGGGGAATTCTTCAGGTCAAACAGTGAACTTTATGTTGCAAAGATAAAGATACATAACTAACATTTTGGGCTTGAGCCCTTCATCAAGATCTGAGCAAAATGTAGGCTGGAGCCTGAACAAAAGGGTGGGGGGTAGGAGCACTGTCCCACAAACAGGAGGTAAAAGGTGGTTAAGGGAGGGAGGGAAAACAGGCTCGGCTGTGGGGGGGTTGGGGTATTTGTGGGCAATTCCCCCCAAATGAGTTATTGTTCCCCCTGACCCACCTGCAGCACTAGCATACTAGCTTCACTAGGGAGTTGCAGAGTGTGGAAAAAGTCCGCTCAGAGGCTCCACAGCTGCGAGAGCATGCATTGTCCCGAGTGGGATAGGAATGGGTTTGCCTGTGAGACCCTAGATGCCCGAGTGACTAACACTCCTCACCCAAATGTATTCACAAAGGCTGTCAACAGGACCAAAAGAAAGACAAATGAGACTGATCTCAGCAGCAGACAGCACATTTGGGTAAGGGTGGATGGAGAAAGCCTGGGGATGTTTGTACGTATGGGAACAAATCCAGCAATCGTTACTGGGATCTACTCGAACCAAACAGATCCCACAGGGAACCATTCTCTTGTGAAACTCACCAGAGACAATGTTAAAAGAATTAACCGAACATGGATTAAATTGAAAGCCACATTCCGTACTACCCTGATGGACACTTGCCCGTGATGGAAAACCTTGTTGATTAGAAGACCACAGTTTTAATTTACAATTGCAGGACCCCCACCCCCGCTGAGTGAGCTCTCAAACAGCACCTCCCTAATGTTTATCCTAATGCCCCTGATTAGATCTCTTCTGACGCCTACTCTGAGGGTATACCAGGAAACTGGTGGAAGGGGAATGGCTGTGAATGGAGAGGGAAGGGAGTGGACAGATGGAGGAAAGAAGACAGAAGGATGGAGAAGAGAGGGAGATCGGGGAGTGAGGTAGTAGAAACTGAAAAAGAAAACCATGTCAATCAAAGCTAAGGAGGTTGTTGATTTTAGTGCAGAAGGCAAATGCATATTAATTCAAAATGTGCAAATTATGGAAGTTTGAAAGAAAAAAAATCAGAGCTGGGGAGAGTTCTGCTTTTAAAATGCAGATGTGCCACTCTGTGAATTTTGTATTTCAATGGTCAAAGTTTGAAAGCTATGCCACTGGGGTATTTCAGAAAACACACTGAGCCTTCTGGTAATAGTTTTTTTTCAAATGTTTTAAACCAGCTATTCTCAATGGGGCCCATCACACATCCCACCCACCCACCCACCCCCCCCCCATCCCCCTATGTAGGGCCACAGCACCTTTAAGTAAAATCCTCACATAACATAAATATATTTTTTCATGTAGTTGGTGGGAGAGAAGTACAGAAGAAACCAAAAGCTGACTGCTTCACAGTGAAGGGGGCCCATAAACTTTGAGGAGAATCCTAGAGGGGCCATAGCGGGGAAAAAGCATTGAGAATGCCTGGTTTAAACCTTGCTAGTCAAAAACTCTGCATTATTTTTGCAAATGCTTTCTTTCCAAGTTCATTCAATGTTGCAAAATGACACTATGTTGAAGGATAGACAACTTTCCCATTCCCTGTGACCATGAAGGATGGACAACCTTCCCATCCCCTGTACACATGAAGGATAGACAACCTTCCCATCCCCCATGACCATGAAAGATAGACAACCTTCCCATCCCATGACCATGAAGGATGAACAACCATCCCATTCCCTGTGACCATGAAGGATAGACAACTTTCCCATCCCCCATGACCATGAAGGATGGATAACCTTCCCATCCTCCGTGACCATGAAGGATGGACAACCTTCCCATCCCCCATGACCATGAAGGATGAACAACCTTCCCATCCCCCATGACCATGAAGGATAGACAACTTTCCCATCCCCTGTGACCATGAAGGATAGACAACTTTTCCATCCCCCATGAACTTAATGAGACTTATTGGTAAAAATGATACTTTACGAGTCAGATGATTCTGATATTTTAACCCTGCTGTCATGGTGAAGAAACAAAGATCAAACCACAAAATCCAACTTTAACGTTTATATGCTTATTCTCAGGAGGACAAGATACCTTGAAAAGCAAACTTTTTCACCATGGGCGTCACACTTGATTTGATATCCGCTCTGAAAATTGGAGGTTACTCATCTTACAAAGCTTGACTAATAATTGCACTCAGTATGACTAAACTCCAAAAACTGAAATAAAAACACACTTTCAACAACCCTAATGATCAGATTTCCGTATCAGCGACGCAAACTGGAATTATTTACATTTTTAGCTTATTTTTGAAGAAATGCTCAACAGACTTTTTTTGTTGGCACTCAAATTATGAATGCATGGGCATGGCCAGAGGTTCCCCACAATATTGTTGCATTTAATGTTATGGAAAATACACTCTACATAATTATGATAAACAAACATCATATTGGGTATCCTGATGCCTTCACAGTCATTGCCATGGACTTCAACTTGTAAAGTCTTTTCCTTTTACAAAAGGATCTGTATGCCTGCAGCCTACAAGTACAATGACCAGATGTGGGGTGATGGCCATCATTATTGTCAGATACTTTTCTAATGAACTGCTTTGGGACTTCCCTGCTCACCTGCTGGAATTATATTAAAAGTTATTGCTGTATGTACAAAACATAAAAGTCATCCACCACCCTTTGAGTGCAATGTTGACCACAGAACTTGATTATAGAGATGGCAATGGGGTTAAGAAAATAACCAGGGCTAATATAGGAAACAAACATTTAACCTTAGAGGAATAACCAAGGAGAAGTGGAAACAGCAAAGTCCTGATTGTATGATTTCATGCAAAGTTCAATAATCTCCATCATCTGTCGTACTGTGACGATGACTCGAGTTAAAATTAAATATATCAATTAGAGCGGCAGAGCAGAGAAGGTTCGACCAGCAATTTGTATTCCGAGCACAGCACATCATTCAATGACTTGTTTTGATCATAGATTTCATGCAGCTTTCAAAAGGCCACCATGATGTAAGTCTTCAAACCAAACTCCATCCCAGCAATTGTGAGATATTTTAACACGTTGAACTCTCGGGAGTTCAAAATGTAATTGGTCAATAATAGAAACACTCATCAAGTTAGGTGGAAACTTTGGACTGAGAAAGAATCAGGCTTCCAGGTCAAGGACTCATCATCATAAGCAGGAAAATAGAAAATAAATTTCTTTCAATTAGTCATATCTGAAAATTTAATGAGCAATAAAGTGCTCTGGTGTGAACTGAAAAGAGCAACACTCAAGGTGTTCTCCAGGGTCTCAATTGAAATAAAAGTCAATGCTTCAGAAATAGGTCTTCGATCACTTTATTGGCAGAGAATAAAAGAGTATGGATGAGAAGAACTTTGGGGCCTGTGAAAGCACGAATGGCGATGATAAGGCAGTGTTCCCATGGTCAGGAAACTCCAGGGAAGAGGAGCACAGGGTGAGGATTCATAAAGCTACACATTTAGGAGATGCATCACTGGAGGAAGATTATGACATAACCATGATTTTCCTGCTCTTGTATGCTAGATTGTGAACTCTTCTGAGTGCTTTAATGTAAAATACTTTTATAAATGAATGCATTCAAAGCAACGCCAGAAAGAGGCACTAAATGTTACTAAATAATACTACATAGCCCACTCCCCATTCTCCCTCTCTTCTTTCCTCCGGCTCTCCATCCCCTTCCCTCTCCTTTCACAGAGCCAACCCTCTCCCTTGTTTGCTGCTGTGCCTTCCCTCCCTTATCCGCCTATTACCTCCTGCCTGTGGGACTGTGCTCTCCTCCTGCCCCTCTCCCTCCCCCCCCCCACCATTCTGTTCAGGTGCCTATCTACATTTTGCTCATACCTTGATGAAGGGCTCAAGCCTGAAAGGTGGTTTATGTATCTTTATCTTTGCGATATAAAGTACATTGTTTGACCTGCTGCATTTCTCCAGCATCATGTTTTACTTCAGTCACGGTGTCTGCAAATAAATATTAATAATGTTCAGTACATGTTGGCTAGATGAGTATTTCCCTTACCAAAAAAAACCGACCTTAAAGTAATTTAGCTCTATCAGTTCTGCAGAGTACCCTTGCTTAATCTTCACTTCCTTACCTATGAAGGTGTACAACTTTGCTGAACACCAGGATATTCCTGGTGACCCTTGACCTTTATGAATCACTGTGACATCTTTCAATTATGACTTTATAGTCCTGGTAAAGCTTAATATCCTGAAAAAAATGTGTTGAACAATAATTGGCCTCAACTTTCAGTTAGAAAACAAATAATTTCAATGGCATGGACATACTGCTTGCAGAGGTAATACAACACTCATCTGCTTTTAGTAGATAGTAATTTTCTCTCTGCATAAGTTTTTAGTGGGCCTTAGGGGATCAAATTAGAAATTTAGGAGCATAGGTTGTCAAGTTCGGCAAGTTTTCCAATGATTATTAAGGCAGGATCTTAGAGTCAAGCACGTGCAGCCTAAGGTGTAATACAATTTCTTCTCTGAGTCTACAGAGACCCTTGTCTTCTGAGGAACCCCATTCTGCTTCTCTCCATTCCCAGGAGAGGATCTGGCAACTTGCAGGAGTCGGCAGCCATTTCAAGGCAAATGTGCAGTGGAAAATCCAGAGTCTGCCCCTTGTGCAATGTAAGTCTTGACCGTGTGATACGGCTCTTTCCAATTTGGAAAATTGCTGGTTCAAATCCCACTTCAAAAACTAGAATGCAAGATCTGAGCTTATGTTCCAGTGAGGCGCTGGTAGTTTTGCAGGATCTAAATCTTGGATGAAAGATTTTTTGGCACTATTTCAACAAAATGTGAGAAAATATCCTTGGCTTTTTGGCCTATACATGAGAACATTGCTCATTTTGGGATCTTGGTGCATGAACCATTGATTAATGTATTTCCTATAGTGAGAACACTTCAGAAAATTAATGAACACCAGGCACATAAATTACCACATTAATGTACATTGTTCATTTACATTGTCTTGCAAAAGGTTTAAAAATCTGACCCTATTACCTGTAAGACATGATGAAATATGAAAGCAATGGTGGTGCATTTTTAAATTTTTTAAAAACTTTTCACACTGTGAACCATATGAACCAAAATACATACAAATATTTCCCTCTTAAATATACACAGTGGCATTTTCTCCCCTTTTTTCCCCCTACCTTCCCCCCCTTCCCACCCTCCCTCCAAAACCAATAAACATTCAACATATACAATACAATAAAACCATTAAACAATGTCATCACACAATGAAAAATAAACCAGAAAAATGTGTCATCTACTTTTACACATTGGATCAGGTAGTTTTGTCTTCTTATCATTTTAGGGGTGGAGGTCCGAGGCAAGCCCTCTCTGATATGTTCCATGTACGGTTCCCAAATTTGTTCAAATAATGTGACTTTATTTTTTAAATTGTATGTTATTTTTTCCAATGGAAATATTTATTCATTTCCATATACCATTGCTGTACTCTCAGACTCTCTTCTGATTTCCAAGTTGACGTTATACATTTTTTTGCCTCAGCTAAGGCTATCATAATAAATCTTTTTTGCACTTCATCCAGTTTGAGGCCTAATTCTTTACTTCTTATATTACTTAGAAGAAAGATCTCTGGATTTTTTTGTATGTTGTTTTTTGTGATATTATTTAATACCTGATTTCCCAAAACTTTTCCACTTTCTCACATGCCCAAATTGCATGTACCGTTGTTCCCATTTCCTTCTTACAGCAAAAACATCTGTCTGATAATGGTGGATCCCATTTTTTTTTAACTTTTGGGCTGTGATATATAACCCGTGTAACCAATTATATTGTATCATGCGTAACCTTATGTTTATTATATTCTTCATAGTTCCAGAACATAACTTTTTGCATGTTTCATTTTTTTATCTTTATGTTTAAATACTTTTCCCACTTTTGTTTGGGTTTATAGCTTATTTCATCATTTTTCTTCTCTTGAAGTTTGATGTACATGTTCATTATAAATCTTTTAATTATCATTGTTTCTGTAATCACATATTCAAAGCTGCTTCCTTCTGGTAATCTCAGTCTGCTTCCCAATTTGTCCTTTAAGTAGGTTTTCAGTTGATGGTATGCAAACATTGTACCGAGTTATTCCATATTTGTACTTCATTTGTTCAAATGTTAATAAATTATTTCCCAAAAAACAATTTTCTATTCTTTTATTTCCTTTTCTCTCCCATTCTCTAAAGGAATGGTTATCTATTGTAAAAGGGATTAGCTGATTTCGCATCAATAATAATTTTGGTATTTGATAATTTGTTTTTTTCCTTTCTAAGTGAATCTTCTTCCATATATTGAGTAAAACATACAATTCGGGTGAGCTTTTATATCGTACCAGCTTTTTATCCCACTTCTAAAGTATATGTTCCGGTACCTTTTCCCCTATTTTATATAGCTCTATCGTAGTCCAATCTGGATTTTCCTTTGTCTGATAAAAATCTGATAAATACCTTAATTGTGCTGCTCTATAATAATTTTTAAAGTTTGGTACCTGCAAACCATCTTGGTTCTACCTCTCTGTTAATTTATCTAATGCTATCCTTGGTTTCCCACCTTTCCATAGAAATTTCCTTACTATTCTCTTCAGTTCATTAAAGAATTTCTCTGTTAAGGGAATTGGCAACGATTGAAATAAGTACTGTATCCTTGGGAAGACATTCATTTTAATGCAATTTACCCTCCCTATCAATGTTAGTGGTAATTCTTTCCAATGTTCTAAGTCTTCCTGCAATTTCTTTATTAGTGGCTGATAATTTAATTTGTACAAGTGGCTTAAATTATTATCTAACCTAATACCTAGGTATCGAATTGCTTGTGTTTGCCATTTAAATGATGATTCTTTTTTAAATTCTGTATAATCCACATTACTCATTGGCATCACTTCACTTTTATTTACGTTGATCTTGTACCCCGATATTTCTCCATACTCCTTCAATTTCTTATGTAGTTCTTTTATTGATATTTCTGGTTCTGTTAAGTATACTATGATGTCATCTGCAAATAATCTGATTTTATACTCCTTTATTTTTATCCCTTTTATTTTATTTTCTGTTCTTATCAGTTCTGCCAATGGTTCTATTGCTAAAGCAAACAGTGAGGGAGATAATGGACATCCCTGCCTAGTTGACCTACTTAATTTAAATTGGTTCGATATATATACATTTACTGTTACCTTTGGCAATGGTCCATTATATAATGCTTTAATCCAATTAATATATTTTTCTGGTAGATTGAACCTCTGTAATACTTTTAATAAATAATTCCATTCTACCCTGTCAAAGGCTTTTTCTGCATCTAAAGCAACAGCCACTGTTGGCTTCTTATTTTCTTGCATTGTATGAATTAAATTAATAAATTTACAGACATTATCTGCTGTTCGTCTTTTCTTAATAAATCCAATTTGATCTTGTTTTACTATTTTTGGTACAAAGTCGGCCAATCTGTTTGCTAATAAATTTGCTATTATCTTATAATCTTGTTTTATAGATTTCTATTGGGAATCCATCCTCTCCAGGCATTTTATTGCTTGGCAGCTTTTTTAATATATCCTGTACTTCCTCTATTTCAAATGGTTTTATCAGTTTGTTTTGTTCCTCTTGCAATTTTGGCAGTTCAATTTTAGTTAAAAACTCTTCTACTTTATCATCTTTCCCCTCATTCTCAGTTTGGTATAATTGTTCATAAAATTCCTTAAAGTTCTCATGAATCTCCATTGGATTATATGTAATTTGTTTGTCCTTTTTCCTTGATGCCAATACAGTTCTTTTAGCTTGTTGTTTTAAGTTGCCAGGCTAATATTTTGTGTGTTTTTTCTCCTAGTTCATAATACTTTTTCTTTATTTTCATTATGTTCTTCTCCTCCTTATACCTTTGTAATGTTTCATATTTTATTTTTTTGTCCACCAATTCTCTTCTTTTTGTTATATCATCCCTTGTTGCTAGTTCTTTTTCTGTACTTACTATTTCCCTTTCCAGCTGTTCTATTTCCCAATTGTATTCCTTCTTCATCTTAGTTACATAACTTATTATCTGCCCTCTGATGAAGGCTTTCATTGCATCCCATAATATAAATTTGTCTTTCACTGATTCCGTATTTATTTCAAAGTACGTTTTAATTTGGCGTTCAATAAACTCTCTAAATTCGTGCCTTTTAAGTGGCATGGAGTTTAACCTCCATCTATATGTTCTTAGTGGGATGTCCTCCAGTTCTATTGCTAATTACAGGGGTGAGTGATTAGATATCAATCTAGCTTTATATTCATTTTACCTAACTCTCCCTTGAATATGGGCCAACACCAAAAATCCTTGAGTATGTTTTATGCCTACTCAAATAATATGAGTATTCCTTCTCCCTTGGGTGCTGCCTCCTCCATATATCCATAAGTTTCATTTCCTGCATTGATCTAACCATAAATTTGGCCACTTTATTCTTTTTGCTAGTCTTTTGTCCCGTTTTATCCAACATTGGAACAAAATTAAGGTTAAAATCCCCTCCTATCATTATATTCACTTGCATATCTACCATCTTCAAAATAATATCTTGCATAAACTTTTGATCCTCTTCATTAGGTGCATATATATTGGAAAAAATTCCAAAATTCTGAAGATATCTGACACTTTATAATTACATAGCTCCCTGCTGGATGTATTATTTCCTCTTTTATTTTGATTGGTACATTTTATTAATTAATATAGGTACGCCTTTAGCTTTTGAATTATATGATGCTGCCGCTATGTGCCCCACCCAGTCTCTCTTTAATTTATTATGTTCCACTTCAATTAGATGCATTTCTTGCACAAATGCTCTGTCTATTTTCTTCTTTTTTCAGTAAATTTAATAGCCTCTTCCATTTAATTTGGTTATGTATTCCATTAATATTTATAGTCATATAAATCAACATGGCCATCTCATACCCTGTTTACACCTCATTTCCACTTCCTCACAAAGCAATGGTGGTGTTAATGTTGTTTTAAAACCCCATGGTAAAATATTAGACAAATGGAGAAACTCTTAAATTCAAACTCACAGGTTGAGGACATAATTATTGATGAACATTGCTGCTAGTTTAGGGCTTTTTTGAAAGCTGGGTTCAAGTCATTTCACGTTGTATCCTTTATACAGTTTTCATCTACCCTCAGAGAACAGCTTTAAAAATTCTTAATCATTAGATATTTTGTTTACATGTTGGTCATCTTCCTTTTAGTTCTTTTCTGGCAAGAATATTAAAACATCCCCATTTAAATCACTTACAAAGATTTCTCAATTGCTCAAGAATTAGTAGTTTGATCTCTCGGCTATTTTCAATGAGCAAATTCAACTGACATAATAATAGAGAGATAGCCAGCAAGGACTATTTGGGATCCTTATTCAATTGGATCGTAGGAGATACAAGGATGAGAACAAATGTTTCATGGCTCACATTGGCAGTAGGCAAGGATGTAAAACCAATGGGAGGATATAAAAATGTTTCAAAGTTATTTTTAAATGTAACCAGTCAAAATCAGGGAAGATTATTGATGCACCATCAATAATCACAAACAACTGAAGTTGTGAAACTGAATTAACTAGAGACTGGAACAGCCGTCCACATCATTGACTGATCAAGGCAGAGTGAAATGGGGAGCATGCAAAGGGCTATGGGTAGGATTGGTCTCGGGAGGTGTGTCCAGCCGGCAGCAGCCAATCATAGCATAACAGTGGTTTACCACAATTATCTTTAACAGAGGATTTACACTTTGTAGTGAATGCAAATTAAGATTAGAATGGGCCTACAGAGCAAAAGGAAAAAAAAACTGCTGGAGGTACTCATCGGGTGAGCGGCATCAGTAGGAGAGAAAGAATTGTCGACATTCTGAGTCAGAACATTTCAACTTGATAAAGGTCTTGACGAAAGGTTCTGATCTGAAATATCTCCCACTGATGTTGCTTGTCCTGCTCAGTTCCTTCAGCAGATTGATTTTTCTCTCCTGATTGCAGTCTCTCATGTAACTCCAAAATCAGGATCATACTGAGCAAAACATTATCATTGCTTCACATTTTTAAAGTCTGCAGCTTTACGATTCTATTTCATTTCTTACCAGCTGTAGGTGGTTTGCATAACAGCAGTTCCACCGATCAGTGTATGTGGTCTGGGTGGTTAATTTCTGTTATTGTGACTTTCGGTTTACCAGCCAGAAGAGGGAAAGTTCACATGAAGTGATAATTACATAAACCTCACCTCAGTAAAATGTTGGTTTCATCAGAAACACGCAAATTTACAATAAATCTCTATGGAGTAAATTAATAACTTTGAAGTGAGATTTGACTACTATTGTGGACGCATCAATGGTTCACTGCCTTTCGTTGGATTGTTGCTCCTTTTACCCTTTGTCCCCAACCCACCCACATCTGTACCCCAACTCCATCCCAACTCCATACCTTGCCCTTGAATGATCTATGCCTCAAAACTAAAGAGGCCTCCTAGTCTAGAAGAAGATTGTCACCTGTATCTTCCTTATTCTCCACCAGAACACAGAAGCAGCCTTTATTTTAACTTCCATGCTGATGAGTTCCTATTTTTGCAGACACTCCAATTTCTGAAATGGAATCCTATCGATCAAGGTCTCTGTTGGTCTCCGTTGTGTTGACTATCCTTTCAGAATATTAGCATGGAGATTCTGCTTTAGCTAAAACATAATGTGGAACTGACCCCCTCCTCCTCCCCCCCCCACCACCCAAAATTACCCTGAAATTTATTTATGTACAATGGCGATTTTGATAAGTTTCAGTATGATTTAAAAGTAAAGACTTTACGATCCTTTTAAACAGTCCCTAAGTAAGCATTTTGAGGCTAATGGGGTTCTACAAAGTTCAACCTGCACACAGACCATAACCTTCCATATCCTTCCCATCAATGCACTGATCCAAATTTTTCTTAACTGTCAAAATTTAAGAAAGAAATTCTTAAATTTTCAGCTGGCACAACAGTTTAGGAGGAATGTAAATATAAGGGTGAAGAGAATTAACATAATTGGGAACTTTGTCAATGTTGGCCTCCTGAAGTGGTCTTCGTCTGATGAAACAGCAGGCTACATGCACTTTTGAACAAGTCCCAATGCAAACGTGAGGAACGATTCTGTTTTCAGTTAAGCAGGTTGAGCCTTCTCATCTCAATACTAAAATCTCTAACCTTAAGCTACTCTTCCTTTCTGATAGAGAGATCAGTTTTGTTCAGCGAACAATGAATGCTTTCTCAAACAATTCCTTTTATGATCTAGTCTTCATGCTCTCACAGATATTCCTTTGGCCCTAATCCTTTACCACTGCCTGTTCCAGCAAAGCCTATCAGACTTGAAATACTAACTCCATTTCTTTTTAGAAACATGGACAAACACAAGGCCTTGGCCCATCTAGTCTAGGCAAAATTATTATTCTGCCTTGTTTCATGGACCTGCACCTGGACCATAGACCTCCCATTGATGGATCTATCTACATATTTTTGAAATGTCAAAATTGAACCCTCATTCACCATTTCAGCTGGCAATCATTCCACACTCCCCCCCCCCCACCCCCCACCTCTCTCTGCATAAAGAAGTTACTCAAAATGGGTCCTTTTAAGTATTTGCCCTTTTAGCCTTACACACGTCGACTAGTACTTGTGTTGGTGGACAAAACGTGCTTCCATTTACTTTGTCTACACCTCTCATAATTACGTGTACCTCTATCAAAGGTACAATTTAGTATCTATTTCCAAGAAAATTGGCGGCACTGCTGGACCTGCTGTAACGGCAGCGCTGCCACTGGTACGGACCCGTTGGGAGTGGGGCGCGGAGTCCCAGTGCCCTCGCAGATGTCCAACGCCCAGTCTGACTGCTGTCAGCTCCATACAGGCTTTAAACCACCTGTGAATGGAGCCGATGGTGGCTTTATCTAAAAATACTGCCACCATGTGATCTTTGCCCAAGATGATCAGCAGCCATGAGGGGTTGCAGACTCCAGGGAAGCAGAAAATGAGGAGACCAACCTCCATTTGAGAAAGAGAAGCAGAGGAGATGACCCACAGGACAGTGACTATGGCGGCAGACCAGGGAGGGACTCCAAGGCTGAAGAACACCCAGCAGCAGGCTGTTGGTGACTCGAGGCGAGGAAACAATGAAGGCTGCTGGCTGTAGATGACTGCAAAGTGTTCACATCAGGCTGTGGGCTGCTGGAGACTGGCTGAAGGGGTACCAGGTATCAGAACTGGGAGGGTATCAAGGGGACTGAAGCATTCCTGATGTGTCAGGGTTTCACATCTGGAGATGGTTTGGACTGGACTCTGGCTGCACAGGCTGCAGGAGGGCTGGAGGCAAATCCATGGACAGACAATGACTCTGAGGGGACTTTTTTTGCTTCTCCTTCTCTGACTGTAAGAGGCGCTTCAGGCAAATTTTGCTGATGGAGAATCTATCTGCCTTACAGCAGATGAAACAAATTCCATGTAATATTGTACTGTTATTACATTCTGTGTAATATTACTCTGCCTGTTACATGACAATACATTGAATCTTGAATAAATCTCTCCTCATTCCTCTATGCTCCAGGGAATAAAGGCCTAAAATACATCCTTTTTCCATTGATGCTGCTTGATCTGTTGTGTACGTCCAGCTTTTTACATTTTTATAGTAAATAACAATATTAATTTAATTAGGCTAATATAGTGTTGCATAGCACCTGGAAAATTGTTCATGAAATACTGGATTTCTGTAAATAAGGTCTTCTTCAGTGAACAACCCTTGCCTACCACACGAAAACAACTTTCTATGTCACAGAAGTTTTGCCTGTTGGAAGATTACAAATCATTTTAAATGTGGAGCAAGTTGATAGAATGCAGAGAAATAGGATGATCTTAGCTATCCCTTTCTATTTCTTCCACAGTTCACAACCAGCCAAATACTACCAACTAAACAAATAAAGCAGACTCGATGGGCCAATGGATCTTCTGATCCTCTATCATGTGATCTAACTACCTCAGTTAATGCCACTAATATTATTACAAAACACAACTGAGGATTTGCCCTTAGCATAGCCATTCTATGTATGGTTGAAATCAGAAACTCATCCAGGATTGGGATATTTTGAAAAGTGTTAGTTAATACTGCCCTTAAGGCTATTGCGCCATTCATTGAGATGATACTTAATCTCTAGCTGGTGATTTACCTCCACATCTCTCTGAAATTTTAAATTTAGACGTACAGCACAGTAATAAAGCCTTTCTGGCCCACAAGCCTAAATACACCAATTAACCTACGACCACCAACAACTCCTGTACGTTTTGATGGGAAGTAACTGAAGCACGTGGGAAAATGCAGGTAAGAATGTACAAACTCCTTACAGAGAGTGCTGGATTCTAGCAAGGCTTGTGATGCTGTAATAGTGTGGCGCTAAGCGTGTTACCCTTCAAATCACCCTGGAAAATTACCATTGTTACTGGAGAGCCCTGAAGTTGGCATTATCTTGTCTGGTTTAGGCAGGGTGAAGTCCAAATTTGATAAACAAAGAACTGTAGGATCGTGAACCATCAACTGTGGGTTAATTCATGGTCGAGCTGTTCACTCTGTCACTCATCCCCAGAGGCTGGGAAGGTTTGGCACACCTTGATCAAATCCCTCTGAATTTTCTCCACCTCAAAGGACAATGAAAATTATTCTCCTGTTCCTATAAGACAGTGATTCTCAACCTTTTTATTTCCACTTTAAGTATTCCCTATGCCATAGGTACTCTCTGATATGTGGGTGGTAAGAAAAAGTTTGATAACCACTGTTTTAATTGACTCGTTATGTGCACGGTTTCATAACTCCAAAAGAAATGGGCCAATGACAATTGGTTCTCAACCTTCCCTTCCCACTCACATTCCACCTTAAGCAACCCCTTTCCAATCACAGTGCACCAATAGGATCGGGATTACTTAAAGTGGGATGTGAGTGGAAAGAAAAAAGTTGAGAATCGCTGCTCTAAGATCATTTGAAGAGGCTCCGAGCTAACTATATGAGGTTGAATGGGTTTGCCTACTTAGATCAAAAAACCATTTGCACACACCACACCAGCCCATGTTGGCCAGCTTTGTTATATTTTTAACCAACTTGTTGGTTTGATGCAGTTCCTCTTCTCCTGCTATTGAAATTTTTGCCAGTTGAAAGATCATAAATGATACCAAGTCCACGGCGAAAATGGAACAATGAACATTACAAGGAACAGAAACAGCACTGAGAAATGTCAATTTGGAAGCAGATGGAACATCTAACCAACAATAATACTGATCAATAGAAGGAAAGTTGGACTTGCTTATTTTATACATTGGTGATTTTATCCTCCAATATCTTTAGGTCAGTGCCCTGTAGAGGAGGGTCAGAGTGTCCTCAAATGTGGTGCAAGCTCTTGAAAACTGAATTCCTCCTCTCACTGGACACAGGTGCAAGGATAAAAATGGATGTTCTTATAATTACCTCACCAGGCAACACTGACTTGGAAGTGATACCAAGCCAGAGAGTATAAAAGGCACATAATTAATGGGGTTTAACCCAAGATGGCAAAGGTGCATTCTCATTTCATCTGTGTGCACTAATTTAGCTTTCTTGCCACCCCAAGATCAGTTACTCCCCAAAATGTGATCCATTAAGGATGTCAATGACCTTTCTCACTCAAATTATTCAATCAGATGTAAATGATAGTTATTGTACGGAGGGAATCGATATAAAGTACTCTTATCTCTTTAATGGAATTGTCAAAGACCCACATCGATAACATGCAGTAAACAGAAGTAATTAATGAACTTGGACTGTATTTCTAAATGCCAGTCCAAATAACTCAGGTGCACTAGGATTGACATTGAGATCTGACACTCTGCACGCTTCCAGCAATTATTAGAGGTGCACAATAAAAAGAATATGATACCATCACGAAGGAAAAGGCTGTGAAGTATGGAGACATGTTTTTAGAGTTTTACAGAACATTACAGAAACTGCAGTGTTCACTTATGTTAGGTCTGCTTTGTTAATGAATGAGTGAGACAAACACCAGGCTGAGTCGAAATCAGGGTTCTTTGTTCTTTATTACCGGATTGTAACACTTGCGACTAAACATGTTAGTCGGAGAATGCATTCTGCCGTTATCAGCAAAATGGTGATTTTTTATACCCTTGGATATGTGCTTAGAACATCATCATATCATTACTTGTCCAATGACTAAAACTGTTGCTATCCTTTCCCTGCTAGCTTCCTGCCTCTCAATCCATCAATGTCTCTCTTATCTTGTAAGTACAAGGATGCATTCACATCTTGTTACAGCCCTGTACATTCCCATCTCATGATGTTTTACCTAACAGGAGTACAAGGACACCTCCCCTTCTTGTTACTGCCCTGTACAGGGTAACTCCCTACACATTCCCATCTCATGATGTTTTACCTTACACTTACAAGCTCTTTGTGTCTGTGAGATCTCCATTTCTAAAGTTCATATGAAACTTCTGTTACATCTGCTTCAAATGAAGTGAATGTATGAAAGTTCAGTTTAACTATTTTTTTTAACGATACTGCATGATAAAAGACATTCCCAATTACACCCAAGAAACTTAACAACACCATACATTTTGGAGAGTGTGAGGAAACGCATGGTAAACGCGGTACGAGGGGGCACAATCAACATTTGCTTTGTGAGTCAGCTGCTGGAAAATGTAAAGGCAGCTGCGATCCAAGCCATAGAACCATTGTATGTTAGGGCAGCCATTCTCAATCTATTCTAAATATTTGCAAAAGTTGAAGTTTCTTATTAGACAGCTGATCCTTTAAGGCACAGATTTGAGCAGTTCTATTAAAGCAGTCTTTGCTGTGCTTTTAAAAGCACATTCAAGTCTGGATATGTGCAAAAGACTACATTACTGACCTACTGCTCCCCCTAGTGGATTAGAAAATAGGCCCTACCTTCTGAAGCATCATTCTCCAAGATACAAGGTCACCTGAGAAGTTGAAATAACATTTTATTGCACCAATTACTGAGAGGGGAAAAGAGAGATGACATTCCTCCAACTTCATCCAAACAAAACAAATTAAGCCCATTTAAGAAAAATAATGATAGAATATATAATTATAGATTACATGGTAAAATTCATAAAGCGTACATACCCACCTACTATTATAGGTTACATAGTTTATCAATCAACACTTTACCAATCAATAATATTTAAATTCAAAATGGGAAATGCTTAAAAAACACTTGTTTGGTAGGAGGTAAATAAATGATTTAGAGGAGGCATCTATTCCATGCAGTTCAAACAAAAATGTGGGAGAAACTCAGCAAGACATGTAGCATTCTTTATGTAGCAAAGACAAAGCTACATAGCCAATGTTTTGGGCCTGAACCCATTATCAAGGTATGAGAAAAAAGCAGGCAGATTTCTGAATAAAATGGAGGGAGGGGCAGGTGTGGGGGAGAGGGGGAGGAGCATAGGCAATAGGGTCTGGGTGGGAGGGCACAAGAGAAAAACACTGAGAAATGATAGGAGAGGGGATATCTCACTGAATGGAGAGGGAAGGAGGTAGAGAGCAAAGGAGTCAGAGGGATGGGGAAGAGAGGGAGATGGGGGAAGTGGCCTAAAAGAAACTGGAGAAGTCAATGTTAATACCATCAGGCTGGAGAGTGCCCAAATGGAATTAGGTGAAGGTGTTTCTCCTCCAAACAAAATAAACTGAACATGTATTCTATGTTAATGTAAAATATATTAATTTCTGTTCCAATAGATTACGATTTGACTATATTTTTAAGTATAGTGTATCTACCTGGATCCTGCTGACCAATAATGTTCTGCCGATCTCAGTTCGGAGGACATAATTTTTTTGCCATTATGATTAATAATTTCACAACAAATGATGGAAAATGAACTAGTAAGTTCTGAGAAGACAGTAAATATCAGAGTTGTGCATCAGAAGGGTCTGGAGGAGTGGAACCAACAACAGGAAATAGCCTTTAATGCAGAAGATTTGGACCAAATCAATATCGTGAACCTGAACATCATATGGTAGAGAATTAACATCTGCTCAAAGAAGGATTTTGGCATCATTATTCACAGCCCTTGAAAAGTTCATGGGGTCCATAGCCAAAGAAAACAGGGCATTATAGGTTTCATAAATAGAACTATTCAATATGAAACGAAGTTCACAGTCTTCTTATACAAGATCTGATTAGATAACGCTTGGAATACGGTGTTCGCTTTGAGTCACACGGGGTGGCTGATATAGAAACTTTGGAAAAAATCCAAAGGAGAGCAAAAATAATGGCCTGTCTTAATGGGTTAAATATCCTTAGATATTCAGAAAGGTTTCAAACTTTGAAATGATTTGCCAGAAGTATCCAATATCACGATTGTAGTGACATTAAAAATTATAAAATGCAATCAAACCATTTTAAGAATAATTATTAGAGCCCCTGCAATCCAGGTTGAAATCTGGCGCTGTCTGTAAGGAACTTTTATGTTCTCCCTGTGTCTGCATGAATTTCCTCAAGGTACTCTGATTTCCTCCCACCCTTCAAAGCATACTGGGGTTGGAGGTTCATCGGGGTATTTGGGTGGCACAGGCTTATGGGCTGGAAGGTCCTGTTACCATGATGCATGCCCAAATTAAATCTTCAGTAAAGATATTAGTGACAAACGTTTGGTAGAAAATATTCATATGAATAATGCTTGATGTCATCATTTTTTTTTACAATAGGAGCTGGAGTAGGCCCTTTGTCCCGTCGAGCCAGCACCGCCATTTTACAGATCATGGCTGATCACTACCATCAGTACCCCTTTCCAGCCTTATCCCCATAACCCTTAACTCCTTTGCCCACTAGAGTCTTATCTAACTCTCTTTTGAACATAATCAGTGAATGCTCTGTGGCAGAGCATTCCACAGATTCACACTTCTCTGGGTATCATTTGGTATAAACATTTTAAGTTGCTAAAAGCACGATTAACTATTTAGGAAAAATTTTGTTTTCTTGATGGAAATATATGCTGGTAATGTTATAGACTAGGGAGAGACGCCAATAGGCCATTGGGCAGAATGAAATTAGTGTGGAGAATGGGGAAGTAAATGATGGATGAGATGGTAAGGGACATGAGTTGGCATTCAGAACTAGAAGATGTCATAGTTTGATTGGTCCTCAGCCAAAATCATTGGATAATCGGGGAATGTCTCGATGATAAGATGGTAAGGGACATGAGTTGGCATTCAGAACTAGAAGATGTCATAGTTTGATTGGTCCTCAGCCAAAATCATTGGATAATCAGGGAATGTCTCGATGATAAGATCGCAAGGACTGCATATCTGTGCATCTTTCACTGTGCCAAGGCAATGGCACCATTTACGCAATTTAAGGCCTGTCTTTGATTGTTTGAATCATCCAGCTTTGCCTAATGAGCACCACACAGACTGCAGCAGTTTGCCACCCACTCCTCAACAGCAAAAGAGCTCAGCCTTGCAAGTGATGCTTGCATCTCAAGAATGCATGCAATAAATGATGTACCTTACCAGCTACAAATATGGCAGATATGACATGACAACCTGGCCAAATGTAAGGGCATGTGGATTGGAAGGGACAGCAGTAAATTCTAGTAAGGAGCAAAAGGTATCTTTGTTACTGGAGCCTCAGTATTCAGCCCTTTTCTTTCAGTAATATATATTAATGATTTAAAATTAAATGCATAGAACATGGCTGTGGGGTTTGCTGTGAAGATTGAAGCTTTAGAGTGCAAGAAATAGATGTTCTGGTCAATTAAACAGAAAAGTAGACAAAGAAATTTAACTCAGGGATTGAGGAATGCATTGAGTCAAAGGAGGGAAAATTAATGGCAGGAAATTAATGTCTGATTTGCTAAGCATTTCCAACATCACCACCATACAAAGATTTTTATTGGGGTTTGAAATATTTATACAATATCGCACAACTTCTCTGACTGACAGTCAAACCTTTTGATCCTTGGCATCTTAAGGTTCAATGCGGAATATTAACGGCTGTGGTTTGGAGGAAGAAGGGGCTTCAATATCATTACACAATGACCTTCTGATCAGCACTTTCTCTAGGGTAAGTCCCTCATGGGGACCTGATGATCTGATCTTCATGTCCTACAATAAACTGTGACCTGCTACGCTCTTCCACTGGGCACGTGGGTTATAATCAGGGGCCCTTTCTAAATGATAGCTTAATTCACTCAGTTTGACGTAAGAGGTACATTCCAAGAACTCTCAACGGTAACATTTATGAAATCCCCAATTAACTTTTGCTATTATGATCTGTCATTTCTAACTGGTGTTATTATAACAATTAAGGCAATCTTACTGACAGAATTAAGGAAACGATAAACAGGAAAACACTATGGTGACATAAAGAGATAGCCCACAGGGATTACAAAGCAAATTGTTTGACCACACACACAAAGGAACAAAAGTGATTTTACTGTACCTGATGACAAAGACAACTTCACTTAGCTTCACCATTCCTTCTGTAAATATATATTATAAAAATAATTATCAAAGAATATAAATAGAATGAGGTAAAGTGATAATTTCTTACTCCAGTACCTCCAAAACATTCCTTGAAGTTTACTGACTATTTTTGCCTTCAGTATAATTTTGAGTGTATGTTATGAGATGTTCTGTGTGATATTCTTCTTTGGTAAACAAGTTCAAGCTCAAGTTTACTATCATCCGATTGCACAAATCCAACCCAACAAAACAACGCTCTCCTGTCCTTGGTGTAAAACAGGCAAACACACATCTAGACGTAACACAACATCGGACAAACGATACATATGCAAACCCTTGAAAGTTTGCAAAATTGTAAGTTGCTGTACATCCTCAAGTAGTTTGCATTTAAACACTTTGTGAATCTCTCAATCCAACTCTATGACCTTGATTGGAGATGTTCAGCCACATTTGGGATCAGGGCATTACGAGGAAGGCCAGAATTTATTTCCCTTTCCTGCCCTTCAGAAAATGATAGTAAGCTACCTTCTTGAATCACCATCGTCCCTCTAGTGAAGTTGCAGTTGCGAAGGGAATTCCGGGATTTTCACCCAGTGACAATGAAGGAGCAGGAATATATTTCGAAGTCAGAATGGTGTGCGACTGCTCTAGAATCTACGTTTGGTGGTGTGCCCATATACCTGAAACCCATGACCTCCTATTAGGTGGTGAAGCCTACAAATTTGAGACGTGCAGTGGGAGCTCATTGGGCGAGGAACTGCAGTGTCTTTTGTAAATGATAAATAGTGAAGCATGTGAAGGAAAATAGTGAATTTAGATAATAATTAAATGTTAATTCATCCTGGATGATGTTAGCTTTCTTGAGTATTATTGGAGGTGAATTCATCCAAGCAATGGAACTGCATTCCATCACAATCCTGAATTCACTTTTGGCAACATTACTTTCTAAAATTTATGTTGATATTATGGAAAAACAAAGAGAGTTCTGCTGGTAGATGTATTATTAGCATTTAAATCAGTAGATATTACACTAACTATTGGATCTTCATGGCCACAAGGTTCAAGAGTTTTACAGATGTTAGACTATCTACAATAAAATGCACATTGACGTATAGCTGTATCAAGCTGTCATCCACTCCAAAAAACAATGCCAACATTTAGCACCCGTACAAAAACCATACAAGCATTTTGTCAGCACTCTTGCCTTTCAGTCAGAAGACTGTGTACACCAGAGACTTCAATCTAAATCTCCAGTAAAGCATTGAATGCTGTTGCCTTCTGACAGATCATGCCTCTCAGGTAAAACATTAAACTAAGGCAATTTTTTCCTCTTAATGCACAAAAGTGCTTGAGAAACTCAGCAGGTCACACAGCGTTCTTTTGAGAGCAAATATACATTAGCTGTTCTGGGCCCTTCGTCAAGGTATTGCTTTTCTGTCAGGCTGAGAAAGAAATCGCATGCTGAAAATGTGAAGAGTTGCCTGTGGTGTCCTCATAAGTATTTTTCCCAATGCTAATGTCAATATTAAATAAGCAGACGGAGATGATCATGTTGCTATTTGAGGGATCTTATTGCACACAAATTTTCTCTTTTAGAACAATGAGTACTTTGAATAAGAAAATCATCTTACCATTGTAAGAAGTCTTCGAATTGAGAGAGTGGATTAAAAGTCCACCAGACTGATGCATGAAGACTGGATGGACAATGCTTATACTCACTGAAATTTAGAAGAATGAGAGAGGATCTCACTGAGACATAAAATTCTGCCAGGACAGGGGTGGGAGAAACTGCTTTACTCAGAGAATTGTGAACTCCCTGCCACAGAAGCTTGTTGAGACCAGTTCATTAGATATATTCAAAAGGGAGTTGGATCTGGCTAAAGGGATCAAAAGGTTGTATTGAGAAGGGTTGTGGCTGGCACTGCCCCCTACCTAGTTGGAGGACACACCAGCTGCCAATCAAGGTTTGGTTCTGCTCCACCCATTAGTGCACAACATTGGTTGTTGTAACCCTTCTGGCACCGTGCCATTTGTCGCCCTGTAAAGGATTTGGGCATTATAAAGGACCACACTTTCCTTTACTCCCTCTCTCTCTTGACTCCTCGTGGCCCACGAGCATCACTTTCTGTATTGGGTTGGGGTGAGTCTTGAAGCCAGTTAGTTAGAGCTGCATCCATAGGGGTCAAGGGGTGGGGACATGTAGTGTTACCTTGATCTGATTGCTTACTGAATGTGTCTTTGTGCCATTGCTAAGTTTAGTCGGTTTTCGCTCGTTACCTGCAGTGTGTATTGATCCCCTTGCAAACTGTGTGTTTAAGTTAATTCAACATTTATATTTTGTTGTTTCCTCTACATCTCATGAGAATAAACATGTGCTTTGTACTTCAATCTTAGTCTGGTTCTTAACTTGTGGGACTCACACGAACCTTCACTTATAACAGGGGTATGGAGAAAAACCATGAATAGGATACAAGGTTGCATGATCAGTCATGACTGTAATGAAGGTTGGTCCTGGTTAGAAGGGTTGAATGGCCTCCTGCATCTATATTCTATAATTCTATACTCATTTTGTCAAGCAGAATGTGTGAAAAAAGAAATAGTTGATTTTCAAGTTCAATGATGTATCAAAATATGGAAGAGAAGCAAGTTTTCAGTTGCTTAGAACAATGGATCTCAACCTTTTTCTTTCTTCTCACATAGCACTTTAAGTATTCCCTATGCCATATGTGGGTGGAAATGAGCCAATGACAATTTTTCTCAAGCGAAATACTTCAGTAACAATTGGGTCTAGAGCAGTGATTCTCAACCTTCCCTTCCCACTCACATCCCATCTTAAGCAATCCCTTACTCATCACAGAGCACTGATGGCACAGGAATTACTTAAAGTGGGATGTAAGTGGAAAGAAAAAGATTGAGAATATTGGCTTAAAAAGAGAAAGGATACGCCTGTAAAAGGGTGGAGACAGAGATGCTGACGATGTAAGTGATGGTGCGGGTCAGCTGGAGAGGATGGTGAAGATGGGTCTGTGTAATTTATTTTGCTTGTTCCCTTTGTTTGCCTTTCTCCGTTCTCTGCACTTGAAGTAAGCTTGCTTTCTAACATCTAGATCTGGCAAAAAGCCAGATCTGTGTATTTCTCCACAGATGCTGTCTGACCAGCTGAGAAGTTCCAGCAATTCTCTGTTTTCATTTCCTCCTCAGAAGTAATGAGCTGGGAGGCCATTGCAGATTGATAGCAATGTTCTCAATAGGATATCAAGTTCTTATCAAAATGTATATTTTAAAATACTCCTAAAAGTTTATCTATTCCTTCTTTCATTCAAGGCAAAAACCTTCATTAATTACATTGCGATCATGTATGATTCATCCAACAGTCGAGCAGCAGCACCTAAAATAATCAGGCAAGGGCTTAAATCATAGCAAAAAAAAAGACTTTTTAATAGGAAATTGATAAAAAATGGTCTTAATAATTGCCGTTCCTGTTGAAATAATTCCACTAGAGGGCAGAATACCCATAGGTGGTTGCAAATTGAATTGAGATAAATGAGAAAGACAAAGTGAATCCCTGCCTTCAGCTTCGTCAGTAATTATCATTGCACAATTTGGGCATTGGGTTTACCAGTAAATCTTGGCTTGTAGAATGATGTGTACTATTTGTCCAGTGAAGCACTGTTGGAAATATTCCTTTGTTAACAGGTGAAAAACAACGTTTTGCTTTGTTTAATTGAATGAGAGGATTGTGAGCAAGACTAGTGTTTATCATTCATCTTTCTTGCCTTTCAGAAGGTGATGGTAAGCTACCTTGAGCTTCTGCAAATGCATCTGATGAAGGTACTCTACAGGTTAATAGGTGCTCCTTGACAGCACCTAATAGCTTGAATACTCCTGCGATTGTCTGATCATGGAAGCTAAGCAGGCTCGGGACTGGTTAGTGCTTGGAAGGGAGGCCTAGGACCACCAGGTGCTGTAGGTTTCTGTGAGTGGCGCTGGACAAAGTGGGGACTCTGTCTGCCTTACAGTAGACAAAAGTTAAAGAATTTCATATATGTTACATTCTAAATGTAGTATTATTGTGACAATAATGGAACATTTTCTCTTTACCTTTTACTCTCATGGTGTTCATGGGGTCTGACAGTACAGAAATAGGCACTTCAGCCTATTTCTGATCATCAAATGTAATGATGTAATGGGGGACGTATTATACTAACCGTTTGCTATTGGCTATGGCTGTAGAGGTACTCCATCCTACTAGTATAACAGAAGGCGATGCTTCCCCACTGGCCAGTTTAGAGGTGGTTCTAGTCTGTTAATAAAAGCCCAGTATTGGTATAATACTTGACTGGTCCATGTCAATTTTATTAACAGACTAGAACCACCTCTAAACTGGCCAGTGGGAAAGCATCTCCATCTATTATACCAGTAGGGTGGAGTATCTTTACAACCATAACCAATAGCAAGCAGTCAGTAAAATACGCTCGCCATCATCACATCGAGTACCTTCTGTGTTAATCCCAGCAACCAGGACTTGGTCCAGAGCCTTCAATGCCTCAGCGATTCAGTTAACTTTGTCAATGTTTAGAAAGTACCTGCTCCAGTTGAGAAGGGGAAGAAAGGGAGACAACCCCACAGGACGGTGACCAAAGCAGCGAGGGGCACAGCAGCTGAACAACTCGCACAGGCTTGCAGGGCAACTTGTGGTTGAAGGATTCACACAGATTGTGAGTTCCTGGAGGCTGGCTCATGGGGACCAGGGTTTCGAGAGGGTGCTGAAGATATCCTGATCATATCGAAGATTTGGATCTGAAGCTCCGGTTGCCGAAGAATCGAATAGGAGTCTGTGCAGCTGTAGAGGTTGCGGCAGTGCTTGGACACTCAGTGATTTTTGAAGTGACACTTATTGTTAGGGGCGCCAGGTAATGACTCTTTGTTTGACTTATGGCAGGCAAAAGTTGAAGTGTATCCTGTATATTACATTTTTGAGTGTATTATTACATGACAATAAAAAGAAACCTTTGAACCCTTTTCCACCACATCCTCAGAGGTGGGTTCCAGATTGCAATCATCCTCGAGGTTTAAAATAAAATCTCAGATCCCTTCCAACCATTCCACTCCTCATCCATCTGGTCTTAGACATATTCTGTAACTTAAGACTATCCTATGCACAATCAATCACACCTCCAATTTTCATGTAATCTATTTACTTACTGAGGCCTATCTATCTATGTGAGGAACTGTCTCAAGAAGGCAGCCAAGGCCATTAGCGACCCCCCACCCCACCCAGAAAAGCCTGGTCACAACCTCTTCTCACTGCTCCCTTTGGGAGGAAGGTACAGGTGCCTGAAGATCAGAACCTCTTGGTTCAAGAATATATTTTTTTAATCCTATAGCTCTTGAATTTTCCATAACTATCCCACTGTACACTGCTCCGGGACCACAAAAAGACCTGTCTGCTTTATTGAAATACAATATACAGAAGTGCTGGAGAAACTCAGCAGGTCGCACAACCAGTGTTGCCGGAGCTCACTGGAACACCACTCTGGCAACACCTGGGGCGGCTCTGGCACTTCCTTGGCACCATTTTTGGTGAGCTCCGGCATTAGCATTGCACCCCTGAATGCACCATCTATAGAAAGTAAAGGGTAACCATTGTATCGGGTACCATGACAAAGGGCTCAGTCCCAAAATATTGGTTACCCTTTACTTCCTATAGATTCTGCACAACCTGCTAAGTTTCTCCAGGACTTATGTGTTGCACTCAACCCCAACGTCTGCAAACTTCCCTGCGTAACTTATTATTTTGTGGACAGAGCTTGTGAATGAAATCACAATACATTAATTACTGCGTCAATTCCAAAATGGTTCTGGCTCTAAACACTGGGTGTAGTGACTTGTATCCTTTCCTTGTTCATTTTTCCCCCACATTTGGACATCACTGACAAGGCCAGAATATATTGTTCATTTCTAACTTTCCTTGCAAGGGTGGTGATGAGCTGCTTCTAATCACTGCATTTCTTCTTTCAAAGGTAGTCATTGTTGTCTGTTTTCCAGCAATACCAGCTTCATGCCACAAAGCTGACTGGTTCTTCTGCAATTCTGGTCAAGAAAAATCATTATTCATTTACTACATGTGCACACAATAATCTTGTCGACATAACGGAGTGATTAAACGGTTTTAATTACCAAGAACCTGAGCATTACTGATACATGACTTGGCCAGGTTCCAGGTACAGGAGCAAGGCGAGGCAAGTCTGGGCACACCATCCTTTTTTGGGAAATCTGGGGAGGAGCCAAGGGAGGGATTAGGGAAGGTCAGGTAGGTTCGGACTGCCCAGTCCATACATCTATACAAATGCCTTTCACCACACTACATTATGCCATTGAATCTTCATTATGGTCCTCTAGTTCTACAACTGTTAATGAAGAGAGCTAGTTCACTGATGTTGGGTTCCTTTAACCCAAATAACAGAAATCCCTGGTGCAAAGGCATCCAGTGAGATGAAAGAACGGTTATTCTGTTGTTGTTGACATTTATGGACAGATGGATGTTTATTGTGAGTAATTCAAGGAGCTAGTTAATGTGTAAATGAATGTGGACAGCTGTAATTCAGGTAATCACTTAAAGTAAATTGGGTAGAAATATTCTGAAATGGTTTTCACGAGAGGGGGAAAAAAGATCTTGCATTCAAGTTACAACAGCATTTCTCGGGAACATCTGAAAGCTGTTTAGATGAATAATGAATTTCTCTGAGCTGATGCAACAGCCCCTAATCATAGGCAAATACAGTGGAAATCTAATTAAAAACATAAGGAGGAGAAGCGGAGGAAGGCCAGATGGTCTCTGGAGCCAGTTCCACCGTTCAAAAAGGTTCCGTGCCTCAAATTCACTTTGGCACCTGATCCCTGTTTTCTCTGATTCCTTTAGTGTTCTTAAACCAGTTAAATTGTTTTGTTCCAGTGATACTTGCTGGGACGGACTTGGGGAGAAATCCCTGTTCTTCAAGGAAGGGATCTTCGTTCTTGCCTGGAGTGTAGAAAGAAAGAGCTAAGACAATGCTGCTTCACTGCCACAAACATTTCAGTGCTAATTTGGATCTGAAAGGGGGCTTGAATATACAACCTTCAAGCTGACGGGTAAAGGTTTTACCCCCTCCATAAATCTTCGTCCGCGAAGCCAAGCCAAAGAAAGAAAGGTTTTAATAAATGGGTAAAGTTGAATTTGGCAGAAATGCAGACTCCAAACTAGTAAATCAGTGCAGAAAACACCGCAGGATGAATTTATACTAATTTGGTCATAAACATGGGTTAGCTAGAATATTCGCATGTTCAGCCAGAGTTGAAGTGGTACTGTAACTTGTTTTATAGGGCTTGGTTTCCACTAATCCATGCAAGTTCTCTCATAATACTTTATCGGTGCTGTATTTTTGGACTTGGACCAGAGACAGGAGGCATTTGGAGATTGAAGCTTCCTCAAGCCCCTGCTTTATTGTTGTTTGTCAGCACTGAAAATTTTCTGCTGCTGTTTGGTGTGTTAACCTGCAATGGGGATTAGAAAGTTAAAGCTCCTGAAAGGAGAGCAAGAAAGCTCTAAACCAGTGATTATGTGGTGACCAAGCGAAAGGACTGACATCTTAAGAAGCTCCTAACATTCTTAACAATCGATTATAAGGAAATACTCCTCTACTGTGCCACTGAAGGTGGCCTTTCAACCCACTGGGTCCATGGCAGTTACCAACCGAGCAGTCCCAGCGGTCTCATTTCCCCTCTCTTTAATTCTGTCTACTGCTGCAATGAATCCTCTTTCACTTGCCCACCAACTTTCCTTTTGGTGCCTTGGTCACTTATCTACTTTAAAAGGAAATTGACGTTAGTTATTTAACCTCCGAGCACATCTTTGGGACCTGGAAGGAAGAAAAAGCACCAGGTGGAAACCCACCCAATCACAGTGGGTAGGTGTAAACTCTCCACCAACAGCACCTGGATTCTGGGTTCAACCAGAATCTCCTACTGCACCATTCATCTGAAACCTCCCGCACCTCCATAAGTGTGTCTCATAGTGTTTTAATTCAATGACTGAGATGAGCAAACTCTGTAATGTGCAGTTCAAGATTTAAGCTTCCTTTATTATCATGTAATAGTACAGAGCATATGACACAAAATGACCTTCTTCCTACCATAAGACAGACACTCGCTATTACTTGCAGTATGAGAGAAAGTCCCTTCAGAGTCACCGAGCATCTGTGGATTCGCCTCCAGTGCTCTTGCAGCCTTCGCCGTTACACAGACGCCTGTTTTGTCCATTGACAATCCGAGCTCCAAGTCTGAAGCTCCAACACGATCAGGGGCCCTTCTTGCTCTCAGCACTCTTGGGAATCCCGGCTCCAATACCTGGTAAAAATGAACCAGTCTCTAACAGTCCGTTCAGGTCCCCCAATCGCACCTGATGTAGTCTGTATAGGCCCCTCTGCCACCGAGCCCCTCGATGGTTCTTCGCCATGGTAACCATCCTGTAGGGTCATCTCCTCAGTTACCTGCTGTTTTATGATTTTTTTCATTAAGAACAACTTATTAATTCTTCACAGATGGATACAAGGATCTTAGTTTTAAAAAAAGGGCTATAGATGTGAGTGGATAGCCTGCGGCTTTGATGTGGCTAAGAGCAGAGGGCATAGGCTTAAGGTGTTTGGAAGTAAGTACAGGGGGAATGTAAGAGGCAGTTCTTCACACAGAGTGTTGTGGGTGCAAGGAATGTGCTACTAGAAATAGTGGTTGGGGCAGTTCCGATAGAATCTTTGTAGAGTATGAGATAGGTACATGGAACAGAGAAAAATGGAGGATTATGCAGTAGGGAGATTCTAGGCAGTTGATA
This sequence comes from Narcine bancroftii, assembly GCF_036971445.1. Lineage (NCBI taxonomy): Eukaryota > Metazoa > Chordata > Chondrichthyes > Torpediniformes > Narcinidae > Narcine > Narcine bancroftii. The sequence continues at coordinate 104,389,143 of NC_091478.1, forward strand.
GAGTACATTATTATGTCAGCGCAACACTTAGCTGAAGGGCCTGAACATTGCTATAGATTTGTTTTTTACATTCCAGACAGTGGTAAAACAAATTATCCCAGATGGTATTATTTTTAAAATAATATTTTTAATTATTAACCAACAATGATATACAGTACAACTCTGATTATCTGAAATGGTCAGGACTGGGCCTATGTCCGATAAACATTTTATTCGGAGAACCAGTCACTTTTTAAAAAAACAGCCCAACAGCAAATCACTTGTAACAGTATTTAAACAACAACAAATAACAAGGGAAGGCTTTTTAAGCATCGAAGTAATGTTTAATTTTCACTAAAAAAAAAGTGCTGGCCACCGCCAATCACTGACATCACCCCACCAAGGTCCCCGCACTCATGCCGGGAACCCGAGGTCCCCACTTAGCATTGACCCACTTAGAACAACAGGGATGCCACGTAACATTGCTTTTTATAGACTTCAGTTCGGCTTTTAATACAGCTATTCCAGGCAGACTGGTTGGTAAACTCGCTGACTTAGGATTTTCCAGATTGATTTGTCTATGAATCAAGGACTTTTCAACAAACTATTCCCACACTCTAAGAATAGGTGCTCATTATTCCCCTACTCTCACATTTAGCACTGGTTCCCCGCAGGGCTACGTATTGACCCAATGTTGTATTCTCTTTATACCTACAACTGTGTCTCTGAGTATAGCTCTCATACCATCATAAAATTTGCAGATGACTTGACTCATTTAAAGGGGTGATGAGTCAGCCTATAGGGACGAAGTCCACAGACGCTCAGTGTGGTGCTCAGAAAACAATCCGGTATTGAATTTCTTGAAGACCACAGAGCTCGTAATTGATTTCAGGAGGAACAGTATGGTCCCAGCTCCATTAATGCGGACTGTGTGGAAAGGATTACGACTTTCAAGTTTCTGAGAACATATTTGGCTGAAGATCTTTCTTGGACTATTAATACCACCACTATAATCAAGAAGGCACATCAACGTCTTCATTTCCTGAGAATCCTTAGGAAAATTAATCTACAGGAGAAGTTATTGGTGTCCTTCTATTGCTGCTCTGTTGAAAGCCTGCTGGCTTATTGGATTCCTGTGTGGCTTGCCAGCTGTACAGCAGCAGATCAGAGGGATCCTCAAAGGGTTACCAATGCAGCCCAGAAGATCATGGTGTTTTCCTTGTCCACTTTGGAGTATTTATTTTGATCTTGTTGTATCAGGAAGGCAGCCAACATTCTTAAGGATTCTACTCACCTGGGCTATCATCTATTTGATTTATTGCCCTCAGGTGGACGATATTGGTCCATTAAATCACGGACAAATGGACTCAATCCCAGAGCCTTTTGAGAATTAAACTCCGCCAATTAGAATATTTGTGCTGTTTTAATGCTGCGTTTTCTTTCTTGTTATTGTTTTTACTGTTTTATAAGTTCTTGTACGTTGTATTGAGGTACAGTGGTTGCGTTTTAAAGAAACGTTGTTGTTTACTTGCACAACGACAATAAAGTACATACTTACTTACTTATTGCTGCTGGGAGCTCAATGTCCCTGCTGCCACTGGGAGCCTGAGGTTCCCAGTGCCGAATATATCAGTGTGTGTGTGTGTGTGTGTGTGTGTGTGTGCGTGTGTGTGTGCGTGTGTGTGTGCGTGTTTGTGTGCGTGTGTGCGTGCGTGTGTGCATGCGTGCGTGCGTGCGTGCATGCGTGCGTGCGAGCGTGGGTGGAGTATCCCAAGCCAAGCGAATCCCAAGCCAATACAGCTCAAGGCCCAATTATCATAAGGCAGTTCTGATAATTCAGAGACATGTGGGTTTGAAAGTGATGCAACATGCAGGGTTTTATATGGTTGAGACATGCAGGTTTTAGATGAATGTGACATGCAGGATTTAGATGCATCAGACAAGTAGGCCTTAGATGAAATGAACAGTTCATGAAGTGGGTGAAAGAAACTGGGGTGACAGACTGGTGATTAACCCGCGAAACCCTTGTTAAGGTGCTTCAGTGAAAATATTAAATTTTCCCCTCTTCTTTGGCATAGGTGAATGCTCACAGAAGTTCCAGAACTCTTTTTGTGCGTCAGTCAAAGTGGTCATCTCATCCCTCTACAGTTCATCTATAACCACATCATGGTTTCTCAATCCCACAAAAAGGTTGAAGAGCACTTTACTCTTGTGGTGCTTGCTTAAAATGGTCTCCTGAGCACAGGATGCACTGTCTTTTCAATAAGATGGTCACATGGTCTCTTCTCCTGGCTCCTCCAGGGATTTTTTCCCTTCACTCTGAAAATCTATCAACTTTTGGAACATGCTGTCTTCGAAGCCTGCTGATGGTTCACAGTCACTTTCCAAAGCCTGCAGGCATTTGTTACATCTGTGCTCTTAAAGGGAGAGTCCCATGAACTGAAAATTGGGAGAACAGCATAGTTTTATGTTCTAGTAGGGAATGATGAGATTGTTGTGGGGTAGAGGGCTTTGAGGAGTGCTTTGAGACGGACTATTGCTTTGTCACCTTGAAAAACTGTGACTTGGTTGGTCATTTCCCCTTTGAAGCTGAGAGACAGTAACATCTAAGTCCTGCCAACGCCTGTAAGCCAGCCCCACGATAGCTGCAGTTGGACGTAGCATCCAAACCGAATCGTGACTGGACTTATTTGTGTTCACTGCTTATTCTTTGAAATCTGATGTTTGTAGCACTGCTGTTCATTTAAAATTGAGAAGTTGTTCGTTACTGCGATGAGGAGGAATGGGCTAGGATTTAAATAATTAATGCTCTAAATGGGATAGTCTCTGTAAAGAGATGGCCACACTGGTGTATTTTGGCTGCTTGTCATCATTTAGAGAGTAACCAATTTATTCCTAATGGCATGTTCAGCACTTTGGATCAACGTGCGTTTTGTTTAAATGCACAATATAAATCATCAGAATCAGGATTTATTGTCATGAACAAGTCACAAAATTTGATGTTTTGTGACAGAATCATGGAGCAACCATTCATGTTATAACCATCTCGCAACATTACTATAAAAAATAAAAATAACAGTGCACGAAAAGTCAGGCAGTGTCTTTGGTTCATTGATTATTCAGGAATCTGATGTAGTGGGGAAGGAGCCGTCCTTGTGCCGCTGGGTGCTCGTCTTTAGGCTCCAGTACCTTTTCCCCAATGGTAGCAGAGTGAAGGGGGCGTGTCCTGGGAGTTGTGGGGTCCTTGGGGATAGCGGCTGCTTTTTTAATACACCGCCTCATGTAGATATGCTCGATGGAGTGAAGACTGGTGCCCGTGATGTCACAGGCCGAGTTAACAATCCTCTGGAGTTTATTCTTGTCCTTTAAGTTGGCACCTCCATACCAGGCAGTGATGCCAGCAGCCAGAAGTTTGAGAGTCTTCAGTGACATACCGAATCGTTTCAGAGATCTCACAAAGTACCGTATAACTGCTGGCGAGCATTCTTCGTGATTGCATCAATGTGGACACTTCAACTATGACACGATATAGTAATAAACTACAATGACAACTAACATAGGTTGGCCCTGTGGGATGAAGAGCCTGTACTGCTGTGTTGCAATATTCATGTAATGAAGGAGAGAATTTGCACTGCTGTAAAAGGGGTTTGCATTGAATTATTTTCTTATCACGTGTACCAAGATTCGGTCAGAAACTTTGATTTATATACTAACCAGGCAAGTAAATCTCAACATAACACAACAGAGTGCAATAATAAATAGTGTTGTAATAAAACGAATGGGCCAGGTATGGTGCTACCAAAAATAAAAGTGCAGGGTGTAGTGTTACAGACGTACAGTTAACAGTGCAAGCATCACCTTGTACAACTGGGAAATCTTTTCATGAATATGACAACAGCAAATGCTTTCCTTGATTCTAAAGGTCAGTCTTTTCAAACACGTGTATCTTCTGTCTGTAGAAAGGTTGGGGGGGGGGGAGGGAAGAAGAATGTGACTGGGGTGGGATGTGTGCTTTCCCAAGGGAGCAGGAGGTGAAGATAGAGAGTGGAGGCAAGTTTGGGTGATGGCATGGGCTGACTTCACTATTCTCTGAAGTCTCTAGCAGTCTTGGGCTATCAAAAGCAATCTGGCTGGCTGCATCAGTGTTGTACAGTTGCTGTAGACCATTGGATCAGATGTCAATACCAAGGACCATGAGAGCAGCAGAGAGGATCGCTTGGGTCTCCCCAGCCCCTCCATCAATGTGATCAACAGGAATCGTTGTTTGAAGAGGGCTGGCAAAATAATTGAGGACACCTTCCACCCCACACACAGCATTTTTCTGCTTCTCCTATCGGGAAGGTGATACAGGAGTATCAAAACCGGAATTGCCAGGCTGAGGAACAGTTTCTTCCTATGGGCAATGAGACTGCTAAACAACTGAAATGAACTGCTCATACAAACCCTCCAAGACTCTACCATTTATTTAAAAAATATTTATTTATTTTCATATATGTACTGCATGTGTTTCTGCACTAAGGACCAGAAAATGCTGTCTCGTTATGTTGAACTTGTACAATTAGATGATAATAAACTGGAACTTGAATTCCCATACCAATTACTGATGCATTTGGACACAAGTACTTACTATGGTCCAGCAATAAAAATTGGTGAGGACACTGGAGACATGCCAACATTCCTCAGGCTTCCAAAGATGGCGAGATGTTGGTGGACTTTCTTGACCAAGGTTGGACCAGGACAGGTTATTAGTTCTTAACAACTTAAAGCTCTCCATTATTTCCACTTCAGTGTATTTAATACAGGCATGGGCATTACTTCTGAACTTCATGCCTTGGATTACTTTGCAGAATACTAGGAGAGTGAAAGGACATTTTATTGTTTGTTCTTTCTTAAATCATAATAATTTCTGTCAGTGTGATACACGTTCTGAAGTAATGTGTAAAGTAGCTTGTCGATTGATTCAGACATGGGCATTTTTTTTCTTCTTTTATGAAATCTGTTGCAATCCAATGATTCACTTAAGTCTTGAGATGTTTGTTTTTCATATTTTTATTCTGCCCAAATAGCCTACAATTCAAAGGCATGAAGATTGAATGCTCCAATTTGCACACTGGCTCCATTGTTTTCCCTCCTCTCTCTCCTTCTGATCAACGCAGGTCATCACACACCCTATGATCCAAACGTCACCGGCCCTGCCCAGCCTCCTGTTACCTTGTGCTTTCCCTTTCTCCTCCTGGTTCTATCTGCCAATCAGCCACAAACTCCTCCTACTGGTTCACCTATCTCCTCCCCCACTGTTCCCATCAGCCAATCATCCTCATATCAGGTGGCATTTATTTCCTTACTTTCTTACCAGATTCCATAATCATCAACCCTCCATTATCTCTTCTTACCACCTCCACCTCATAGCCTCTGTTTCAATCTGCACCTTTCCCTCCTCCACCTGTCTCCATCAACCTCTCTTCCTGCCAGTTCCCAACTCACTCCTCACCCTTACCTCTTTATACAGGCTACTCTCCAGTGAGAGAGTATGGGACGGACACTGAAGAAGAGAGGGCAAGTAGTACACATGGCTCATGAGCTGTGATCAAATGAGCTTAGCAAGTACCAATGCAAATGGTTTCACAAATTCATTAACCATCATGGACGCCAGAATGAATAAGAGTGTCACAAAGATTTTTCCTAATGATTCATTGAATAACCAGTTTGCAAAACCAAAGATTGTGCAAACGATTATGAACTAGCCAATTCAAACCTTGTTAATTCTAAAAGTGGATCCACTGATTTGACAGGAACCTGGAGCTAGATTTTTCTTCCTTTCTCCTTCCTGCTTCAGACATAACTAGGGTGAGCAAAGGCAGGTAAAAGAGCAAAAGGTATAGTGTAAGGCTGCCACCACGATAAGTTGTACAACTCATGCCTATTGGGATCAGACTGCCTCGTAGCTTGTGAATAATGATAGCTGGATTCAACTCGGCTAATAGAGTCCACTGGAGAAGAGAAGGCCTCTGGCAAGAGGCATGCTGAAGGCAATATGCAGGTAGAAGGGTGGCGCGGATAGTGTAGCAGTAAGACTACAGCGCCAGCGACCTGGGTTCAAATCCAGCGCTGTCTGTAAGGAATTTGTACATTCTCCCATCTTTGTTGTCTTCACACTATATAACTTTGTATTTTACAATGACCTTTAAGGAATGTGATTCTTTAAATACAGAAAATACATTCCAACTTTAGCTCCTTTTTCTCTCTACCTGACAATATCACTTCACTGACAAATTGCTCAATACCAGAACACTTCAAGAAGCTACTTGCTGGTTCTAGTTTCAGCACCTCTCAAGACAGCGTGCACATTCGCACTATAAAATGTGCGAAGTAAAGTCGGTGATATTTTTCGGACCATTTGCTGCCTCAGTCATCGACAGCATTTAATGGATCTGAGGTACAGACGAAGCAAAATGTTTTCATGATAATTCTGAGTTTTTAAAAATGTTTCAGGAGGATATTTAATTTGCACATTGAAAATTACAGCTTTTAAAGGAGAAATGGTTTCCACAGTTAGGTGACCCAGTAACCTGAGGACATAGACTTCATGCAATTTCCCGAGAACTAGAGCTGACATGAGGAGACTTTGCTTTACACGGGAGACATATGAGCTGAATTCATCGGGAGGAAAGATTTACCAGATTATAAGAAAAGAAAATGGAGATGAACAAATTGGATTGTTAACGTGGTTGGCCAGTTGGCTTCTTAGTTCTATTTTCTGCTGTTTCTTCCCTTCAGCAAGATCACCAGCTCCAGACCTCACTATAACCGTAGCTCAATGATAGAGGTGAGATGAGATTGACTGTCCTTGACACCAAGACAGCATTCAGCCTTGCATGGTGTTTGGGAGCCTTGGTAAAACATCAAGGGAAATATTCCAAAGGTTGAAGTCATATTTCACACAAAGAATGATTGTTGTCTTTGTTGGAAGCCTCAAGTCCTCACTGCTGGAGTTCTTTAGGAATGGCAATTGTACAATATTCAATTCCATTGAATATGGGGGGGGGGGGGGTGGGGTTGTCCCCTGGGAAATTTACATTCGAGCTTTAAAAATTCCAGTCAATGAATATCTCTGCTAAGACAAGGTCAAACCATGTTCCTTTGACATTCAGTGCCTTCAACCTCCTGGAGCACTGTCATTCACCAGCTGAGCCAACCACATAATTGCAAAGGCAGAAAAAGCAAGACAGATATCTGCTGCAAATGACTCCCATCTTGACACCTCAAAGTCTTTCCACCTTTATAAAGGCATGAGTCAGGATTAGTGAAGCTCCAACAACACTCTCGAAATTCAACCCGCTTGATTAGCACCTCACTCGCTCGTCTGGAGCCCAGCCCAGTGGCTGCAGTGTGTACCATCCACAAAACATGTTGCCGTTTCTATGCTACAGCATTGTGGAATGATAGGAAATATGTTCAGGAGTGGGCCATTCAGCCCTTCAAGCCCACACCACTGATCGTGAGACTTCAGCACGCTATTCTTGCTTTCACCCCATAATCCCCTGATCCCTTTAGCCAAAGCCACGTCAAACTCCCTTTTAAATATATCTAATGAATTGCCCTTAACAACTTTCTGTGTACAGGGAGTTCCACAAGTTCACAATTTTCTGGTCCTCCCAAACCTGCAAGATGTCCAATCAAATACAGATGCAGTAGCCCCTTCAGAACTTTGTGCCATTCCCTGTGCAGAACACATTCCCTCATGACATGGCAGCATGGCTAGTATAGAGGTTAGTGCAACGCTATTACAGCACCAATGACCTGGGCTGGAATCTGGCGCTGTCTGTTCTTCCCATGTCTGTGTGGGTTTCCTCTAGGTGTTTCTTCCCACCTTCCAAAGCGTAAGGGTACTTAGGAGTAATTGGGTTACAGGGCTCATGGGTCAGAAGGGCCTGCTATTGTGTGCTGAATGTCTAAACGTGAAATTTTTTTAAATTTAAATTCAAAAGGACTTAAATGGTTAAAAAAAAAGCTCACAACCATCCTTCATGGGCAATTGAAAGAGGAAACTAAATGCTGGCACTCAGATCTTGAAAAATCAAGGAAGAAAGAAAAATGGTAACAAATGAATTGTTCTGCTATTGCCCCAGATCACATCAAAATAAAGTATGAATTTGTAATCTCCTGACAGGGGAAGTTTTAGCTGAAAGAATATAGTTATTTCTAATCAGAAAGGGACTGATTTTAGAACAGTGTGGTAATCAAGAGCATGTTAGCAGAGGCCTGTGAGCAGAACGAAAGGATTGCAAGGGGAAACTTGAAGAAAACAAAATAAACAGCTGGAGAAAAACAAAACCTTAAGAAAGATCAGCCTTGTATTTAAGGAAAATAGTGCAAAGGAAAATGGATTTTCACCATCATTTGTGATGAGGAACCATTCCTGTACCAAACCCTGAGGTTTGGCAAAGACTGTATGTGGCTTTTTAATAAAGGCGGACAAAAAAAAATATGAGAAAGTCCAGCGATTCTGCTTCCACTCCCCTACCTGGAGCACAGCATACAAACAGCAGTGATTTGACCAGAACTTTTGTCTCCTATTGGGTCCGATTATGGATCTGTTCCTCGTTCGCCAGAATTAAACCAATTTAATTTCAAAAATAAAAATGCTGCAACAGTTTTCTTGATTATTTGGAACTGACTAGTCTATTGGGTGCAACATTTGGGTGTCAGTTCAATTATTAGGCATTCTTCCTCCTATATGAAGTCCCACACCATGCTCTCTACTCTTCTGTTAACAGAGGGATGAGCCATTCTCAGCAGGGCCCACAGCACATTTAAAGGGTGGGGGCAGGAGGGGAAAGGGGCACGGACTGAAACCATAAATTATTTTTAATGTTCATTTCATGTAGTCCATATACTGAAAAAACTAACTAAACGACTGCTTCACAGGGAAGGGGCCCCCATAAATTTTGAGCAGAGTGGGGGGGGGGGGGGGGGAGGCATATAGCCAAAAAAAGGTTGATAATCGGTGATCTTATGTACCCACACACCACCCACTCTCACAGTATATGTTAATGACACCATTAAAAATTTCATTCCCAAGTTAACAACATTTCAAAATAAATTCCTCAGTGTTATCACTTTGCTGTTTGTGTTCAGTGCAAGTTTGCTGCTGTATTTTCATTGTTGCAAATGAGAACATACTTCTTCAATATTGAATTGTTTCAGTGGCAATAAACATTTTGAGATAACAGTAAGCTGTGAAAAGAGCTACATAAAAGCAGGCTTGCTTTGCATTGTTATTAACAGCAACTTACTGAAAGTGGATGCATTTCTTAACATATTTATGACATTAATAGGAAAACTTTGAATATCCAAACCTGAAATTAAAATTTAAGAAATCTGCATCAACTGCTATGTAATTCCTGATATTGTATTTAATGATATGTCTTTGAGTAACACATTCCTTAAAGTTAACATTGCAACAAACTAATGTGAATTTAATTTCTTACCTTAATAAAAAGAAATCTGCACATAAGAAGTCTACATCGTTGCTCTTAATGTTTGCTCTCTGGAGTTTATTAAACTCAACAGGACAGTAAGGATGAAGGTTTTGCTCTGACAACTTAATTTCATTTATGATCGCAAATTCTATCATGAACTTAGAGTGAAATGAAAATGAAACCGCGTAGAGTCCTTGACCACGGTTTGCAGTGAAACATGAACCAAACACGAGCAAGACTGAAACAAATATCAGACAAAGAAGCATCTATTCTGCATCCTCATTCCACATGCGGGAGAAATGAAATATCATGTTGGTGACAGTTGAGTCTTTTAGCACATAATAAAAAGAGTGTAAAAGAATAAACATTTAACTTTAGCCACCCAAACACCACTCACAAAAATAAGATAAAGGAATTAGGATTTGTGATACGACGACACATTAGTTAACCTAAAACATATATCTTCTTGTGGTTTATTTAACCAAGAAGTCTAGGGCAGCCATTCTCAACCATTTTTTGGCCTCTTTAGAATTCAGTTCAAAGTTTATGGGCCTCCTTCCCTGTGAAGTAGCCATATTTAGTTGGTTTCTTCCCTACTGCTCTCCTACTGACTACATATAAAAAATGTCACGTTATCAGAGCTTGCTGTGGCCCCCATGGAGGATTTGCATATGGGCATCGAGAATGGCTGTTCTTGGATTAATTTTATATAAAATTTTTAAAAATAAAAGTTTTCTGAATTGGTTTCAGCATGGTTCACTCAGAAATGCAAGACAAGTTTTCTTTCTGCATTAACGTTTGAGGGATAATCAAGACCAATGTTTACCATCCTCACGTACTCAGGAGAGCTTCAAGAGTCCACAGTGATAGCAGGAGGTCCTTCAAATTTCAGTAACATTGAATTAGAAAGTTCACAAATAATTAAAAATAAATAAATATATGTAGAAAAATGCATTGGCCACGTGGAAGCTAGCAGTCTCTGCGGCTCAGAGGGACAGACCAAGCTCCTTACAGGGAGTGGCCCGTGATTGACTTCAGCTGTTTTTAGAAAGGGATGTATTTTATCAGATCATAGCAGAAGGAGTGCCTCAAACCAAGAACTGATCTGGTTGTGCAAAGTCCTATTGCTGAATGATCAGTGGAGAGAGTCCTTCCCTGGATTTCGGCAGAGATTACCCCTTCAGCTAAGGCTGAGCTGATCCGTTAAATGATGAATGGACTATATCTGTATTCTATACTATGATCTGTTTCTACCAAGTGTACTGGCTACAGGGTGTGCTTTCTTGTAGTTTGAAAACAATAAAACACTCGACAAGTACTCAAAGCTTTAAAAGAAAGAAGAATAAACCTGCACTTAGCTCTTTTGAATGTGACAACAAAGTGGTTGCACCTTTTTTCCTTCTAGGCCTGCTATAAGGCAGAAATAAAACACATCTGGCCCCTTTCCCCAAAACATTTTTGCCTGACTGCTGGGCCCAGTGATATACATCAGTGGAGATGTGCTGCTCCAACACACCTCAGAGCAACTCTGGAATTAGGCTAGTGCTCTCTTTAAAACTAAAATGTTGTCAGGAAAAGTCAACATCATGTCACATGGGATTAACCATGTTGGCCGTTTCTGCAAGTTAGCTCGATTCAATCCATCAACTCCCCTGTAGAGTGTGGAGCAGTGATAGCAGCCCTGAACATCCCTTTTCAGCAAGAGAACAATGGGCTCCTCACACACTAATATTCTGCAGTAATAATGTTAAAGCACCCAACAAGCATTATTTTTTAATTGAACAAATAGGTTTGCTACTTACAGGACAGGATAGAAGGCTATTGAGGGGTGAGGCAGATGAGATTAGGACGATGATATAGGGAAAAGAGAATTGGGAGATCAGTGTTAGCCACAAAAGGCAGATGAAATTTTCCACCAATCTCTGCTGTTGTCAAAATTATTCCAACCTGCATCGATGTAGCAATCGATTTCTCATCACTGGAGCTTACCCATAATGCTTAAGCTGTTCCACTTCCATCAACTGCTGGTTCAATTACTTAATGAAGTGTTGCGCAGGAACAGAGTGTTCTGGAAGAGCACGCCACACCGTTGAGAACAAGGGCTGTGAAGCTTGATGTTCTGCTCTGGCGACTGAAAGAGGAGTCAAAAAGGGTGACCAAAGAAGAAAAGTGCCTATGTCACTTCGGGGTGACTCCGCAAATTCATTTACTATTAATTTACTTTTTTTTAAAAATGTCGACATTCAGCATGGAAACAGGCCCTTCTAGCGCACGAGCTCATTCCACCCAAATAAATGACAAAACCTCTGTACGTTTTTGGAGAGTGGGAGGATATGGGAACACCCAGAAGAAACCCATGCATTCATTGGGGGAGTGTGCAAACTCCTTATAGGTAGCACTGGATTCAAACCTGGGACGCTGGTGCTGTAATAGGGTTGCGCTAACTGCTACGCTATAGGGTGCCCTAATAGGGTGCTGTAATAGGGTTGCGCTATCTGCTATACTATAGGGTGCTGTAATAGGGTTGTGCTAACCGCTATGCTATAGGGTGCTGTAATAGGGTGCTGCAATAGGGTTGCGCTAACTGCTACGCTATAGGGTGCTGTAATAGGGTGCTGCAATAGGGTTGTGTGAATTGCTACTCTATAGGGTGCTGCAATAGGGTGTTGTAATAGGGTTGCACTAACCGCTACACTATAGGAAGCTGTAATATGGTGCTGTAATCGAGTGCTGTAATAGGATTGTGCGAAATGCTATGTTATAGGGTGCTGTAATAGGGTTGCACTAACTATTATGCTATAGGGTGCTGTAATAGGGTGCTGTAATAGGGTTGTGCTAACCGCTACACTATAGGGTGCTGTAATAGGGTTGCGCTAACTGCTACGCTATAGGGTTCTGTAATAGGGTTGCGCTAACTGCTACACCTTAGGGTGCTGTAATAGGGTTGCACTAACCGCTATGCTATAGGGTGCTGTAATTGGGTTGCGCTAACCACTACACTATAGTGAGCTGTAATAGGGTTGCGGTAACCGCTACACTATAGGGTGCTGTTATAGGGTTGCGCTAACTGCTACGCTATAGGACGCTGTAATAGGGTGCTGTAATAGGGTTGCACTAACTTCTATGCTATAGGGTGCTGCAATAGGGTGCTGTAATAGGGATGCGCTAACTGCCACACTATAGGGTGGTGTAATAGGGTGCTGTAATAGGGTTGCGCTAACTGCTACACCTTAGGGTGCTGTAATAGGGTTGCACTAACTGTTATGCTATAGGGTGCTGTAATAGGGTGCTGTAATTGGGTTGTACTAACCACTACACTATAGGGTGCTGTAATAGGGTTGTGCTAACCGCTATGCTATAGGGTGCTGTAATAGGGTGCTGCAATAGGGTTGCGCTAACTGCTACGCTATAGGGTGCTGTAATAGGGTGCTGCAATAGGGTTGTGTGAATTGCTACTCTTTAGGGTGCTGTAATAGGGTGTTGTAATAGGGTTGCACTAACCGCTACGCTATAGGAAGCTGTAATATGGTGCTGTAATCGAGTGCTGTAATAGGATTGTGCGAAATGCTATGTTATAGGGTGCTGTAATAGGGTTGCACTAACTATTATGCTATAGGGTGCTGTAATAGGGTGCTGTAATAGGGTTGTGCTAACCGCTACACTATAGGGTGCTGTAATAGGGTTGCGCTAACTGCTACGCTATAGGGTTCTGTAATAGGGTTGCGCTAACTGCTACACCTTAGGGTGCTGTAATAGGGTTGCACTAACCGCTATGCTATAGGGTGCTGTAATTGGGTTGCGCTAACCACTACACTATAGTGAGCTGTAATAGGGTTGCGGTAACCGCTACACTATAGGGTGCTGTTATAGGGTTGCGCTAACTGCTACGCTATAGGACGCTGTAATAGGGTGCTGTAATAGGGTTGCACTAACTTCTATGCTATAGGGTGCTGCAATAGGGTGCTGTAATAGGGATGCGCTAACTGCCACACTATAGGGTGCTGCAATAGGGTGCTGTAATAGGGATGCGCTAACTGCCACACTATAGGGTGGTGTAATAGGGTGCTGTAATAGGGTTGCACTAACTGTTATGCTATAGGGTGCTGTAATAGGGTGCTGTAATTGGGTTGTACTAACCACTACACTATAGGGTGCTGTAATCGGGTTGCGCTAACCGCTATGCTAACTGTGCCTCTTTTGCTCTTTCAAAATGAAAAATGCTGGCAGGGAATGTCCAAATCATTCTGTATGGGAGCCATCACATTCACCGTTCCTGCTTCCTCCCAAGCCCCCTCCTGCACTATTCAACAGATAGCTGGGAGGGCAGTTCCTCTTCACATTGTGCTCACTGACAGCTGATCCAATCCGGGTCTAATGTCAATTAATTAAAAAAATGAAATGTACTTTAATACACATGGAATATTTGTATACATTATTGTAACAACCTTCATAACTGGGCTTTCTGTTCTTAATCTGACAAAAAACCTCCTTTGATTGAAGTTCATGTGAAATCTTTCAGCACTCGCTGAATAACTTTCCAAAGATCCCAGAAATACAAACCGTTGACAGATTTGACATACATAATACATCCATCGAGACACACTCAGCTACAGCCAACACTGCACTGAAGAAATTACTTTTTTGAATGTTGTTTTTTGGCAGCAGAGAGCTCTAATCCAAACAAGCAATCGATAATACGTTGACATTTCCCTTAAATTATGATGCAGCTCTCTCAGTGTCCAATGTGAGTTCCTGTTTGATGTCCCAAAGGGGTGGAACTGACTGGGACAACTACATCCTGAGACCCAGTTAGGAGCTTGAGAAAAATAGAATAAATAGTGGGAAGTTGCTCCTATTAGTGGAAGGACCAAGGATCAGAGGTCACCATGTTAAAGCAATGAGCAGAACGCAGTTGGGAGAGTGGAAGACAGATAGTGAGTATAATCCAGAACTACAAAACTAGTGAAAGTTTACCTTCAATAGGTAATTGACCAGATAATTGAGTGGAAACCATTTGCATGGTTACAAGGAAGGCGTGGTAATGAAGGGGTGTCAAGATGCTCTACAACAGACAGCATAGACTCAGTGGGCTGAATATCCTTCTTTTATATTGTCATATCTATCATATTTGTTCATATTTCTCATAGCATTGATGAAGCCATTCAGTTCACTGAGTCTATGCCAGCCTGTGGAGCAATCCCATCAATCTTGGTGCATCACATATGTATCACATGCAAGGGATATGTATTGTACACAAGAGATATTATCACATGCGAGGTATATATATTGCATGCAAGGAATATATGGGATATTTTAACTTTAATGTGGGCATAATGTCCTGGACCAATTGGCCTGTTCTATTCTCTGTAACCTATTGCTAATGCCCCAAACACACACCCGCGCGGAGTAATTTGAAGTTGTAAATTAACCTATCATGAAGCATATCTTTGGGAAATTGGAACAGTGCAGGAAACACACACATGGAGAGCACCACATTGGTGGTCAGGATCAAATTGAGCTCACTGGAGAGAGTTGCTCTATCTGCTGTACACATCATGACGAAGCTTCTGTGAAACTGCTCCATAGTTTATAGATTTTAAAGCTGAAAAATGAATCAAATGGGCCAAGATAAAATGTGAACTTAGTTTCACAAAATGATATAAAAATAATTGCTACTGAGACAACTTCTTTCAGATTCTGAAAACTATAAATGTAGAATATTGACTAAATTTGATTTGATTTCAAAAGTTAAAAAAAAGTATCAATCTTTTGGCCTGAGAAACTGAAGGGGAACTGTTGTGCTTTTATCATATTTGAAACATAGATGTTTATAGCAGTGTAGGAGGCCATTAAGCTTATTTCATTTGTGCCAGTTTATTGCCAGAGCAATTCAAGCAACCCATTCTCCCCTTAGTCTCTGCTATAAATATTTATCCATGTTCCCCTTAAAACCGTCTATGGATCAAGTACGCTCTGTGGCAAAGCACTCCACACTCCTGTAATAATTTATTTTGGGAAATGTCTCCAAACATCTGTCTGAGCTAACTTGAAATTGATGAGTTTTATCACTGATTCTTCAATGAGAAGAAATAAGATCCCCTTACACATTTAATCCACCTTTAACTTCCAGATAAAAAGCTCTTCATTGTTATTGATTTTTTTTTTCATATCTTGTATCAAGGTGAGAGCGTGATAAATTCCTGAACTAATAATGCAAAGGGTTGAACTGACAGTCTGGAGATCTGAGCTCAAATCCCACCAATGGCGACTGTGGAATAAACTGTCGATAATTTGGAATTTCGAAAAAGAAATTGCCTTATCAATAATGATCAAGAGAACTAAATGATTATGCTAAAACCCTATCTGATGCTCTCCAAAAAAGGATATAAGAGAGAAAGAAAGAATGTGAGAGAGAAAGAAAAAAAGGATATGAGAGAGACAGAGAGAATATGATGGAGGGGAGAAGAGAGATATTGCTCCCATACAGATATATATCAGTATTTATAAATTATTCCTTCTACATCCAACTGCTGCACAGTCGACTGCAGCCAGCAGCATTTGGGAGAGCGTATCAGAAAAATGAATGGAATGAATCACAAAGCTAAACTGAGGAGGGACTAGTGGGAGACCTGCTTTGGAAAGAGACTGTTATATCTTAACATGCTTGAAATTTCATCCTTTAGTAAGTTAACTTTCTTCAAGTCTGCTGTGTCCACAAACATGCAACCACAACCCCTGTAGTTAGCAATCAAATTGGAGTCTGCCAGAGAACAAAGTTTGGCCCAATAGAAGTTCAAGTTTATTGTCATATGTGCTGAGGAACAGTGCAAATCCCCCTTCCCATGCAAGATAAGGTGTTTGAAGTACAACTATTTACAAAAAACTTTCAATTAATGGAGTGACGGGCAACAAATATATTGCTCCCAAAATTATATAAATTACATCATAAAATTACTGAAGAAGCAAAAGACTACCGTGTAGCAACCCGCAGCCTACTCCGTGGCCCAACACAAGTAGTGACGTCCAAACACGACGATCGAGCAGGCAGCATGGGCCTACACAGCCTTCTTCCATAGGCCACAATAGCAACGGAGGAAACGGACCAATTAGCAATCGGCAGGATCGTAAAGCCACCAATCAGCAATTGGTGGAGCATAGGCCATGCCCGCTGATGACGTAGCAGCAAGGCTCAGCCGGCCTATAAAAGGCAGAGCGAATGACCCAATAAATCAGTACTGTTTGTACTCTCGAATGTGTGTGTGTCTTCTCTGGAGCTCTGACCCAGAGCCATAACCGCAGCCACACACCACAACCATTTTTTTTTACCCTGCTAGAAAAAATCTTTAGCTGAGGTCATCTACGTGTGCACCCAAACATTATCCCAGGAAATGTTAAATAGCACACAGTGAGCGACAGCGTCCTGGCCATTTGCAGCAGGGGACTGAGGGAAGGAATATTGAAAAGCATTCTCTTAGGAATATTGTGAGTGATTTATTGAAGTTGTGGATGCCAGTTTACTGTAGAAAATAAAAGCTTATGATGTAGGAACTAAAATAATGGGATGAAATGAAGATTGGTTGGCAAACAGGAAACAGAGAGTGGGCATAAATATGTCTTTTTCTGTCTGCAGGGAGTAATATGCCACAGAGATTGGTTCTGGGGCTCCAGCACAAAATTTATATATATTAATGATAGAGTGAGGTTGCATAGGAAGAGGCTTTTCAGCCCATCGAGTCTGTGCTGAGCATCAAATGCCCATTTTATACTAATCCCATGCAAATCCTTTTTTATTCTCCCCTCAACTCCCTCCCTACACTCCGGAGGCAGTTTATGGCAGCCATTCAGCCCATATCTTTGGGAGGTGGGAGGAAACCGAAGCACCCAGGGGCAACCCTCACATCCCAGGGAGAACACGCAAACTCCACACAGATGGTAAGAAGCATCAGGTTCCAAGTCATCGGAGCAGTGAGGTTGTAGCTTCACTCAAGTGAGCCACTCTGTTGCTTCCTTGAACAGAGGGACAAATGAAATGGATGCAAAATATTGCTGGTGCCATAATGAAAAGCAGGAAAACAAGTTACTGAGCAGGACATAAAGAGACTGCAGTGAGATATGGATGGATGGAATGAATGGGAAAAGCCCTAGCAAATGAGTGTAGTATGCAAAAATATTTATTAGATTTTCCATTTTGGCAGGAAAAATAAAACATCTAAATGGGGAGTGATTGCACAGCTGCAGAGGGATATGGTCAATAAACTGCATGATTCATAAAAGGTGATTGAAGAAATACATCAAATAATTAGGAAGGCAAGAAATGTTTTTATTGATTTTGAGTGGAAATGAATACAACAGTGGGGTGTAATGCTTCAGTAATATAGGCATTGGTGAGCAAAGTATTAATCTCCTTCCTTTAAGAAAGAAGTTAATGTTTAGAGGAGGTTTACATGGGGGTGAAGGTGGTCTGTAGGGTATTGATGCACCATCAATCAGTCAGGAGACTATTGTGGAGAAACCAATAGGCTTTAATTCACTTGAGAACATAGCATATCCCTACTGTTCTGTGGTCCTGCACTGAGTTGCGGGGGGCTGTGGAACTGTTACCTTTATACAGGAACCGGTGGGGAGGGGCCAATAGACGTACTTGACCGGATGATTGTACATTACAGTGGTTTACCACAGATACAGCGAGAGAAGTGAGGAGAGCTGGAGTCAGTATAGTGCAGGTAATGAGATTGTGATGGGGGCCAAAGAGGGAGCTGGTGGCAGAGACAAGTAGCCAAGGACACGTGGCTGTGGAAATGAGTCTGGGTGGATACATGGTCGTAGCTTTTGAGAGCAGCAGTGAGTGCAGAGGTAGAGCAGTGAAAGAGACTCTCACAGAACTCCCTTCAAAGAGAAGAGAACTTCTTCAGGGAAGGCATCCCTCAAAGAGATTTTTGAGGTGAAGCAACTGAATGGCATGAAATGTAAAAGTCTACAGACATTGCATTTGCAGTAAAAATGTGGGAGGGACTCAGCAGGTGTCCATCAGAGTTAAAGATATATGACTAAAGTTTCAGGCCTGAGCCCTTGAATAAGAGACTAGAGAGAATCCATAACCATGGATCCGCAGCTACAAATAATCATCCATTTAACACACCATACAGTTGTTTTTTTTCTTTTCTCTCAGTGAGTCTCTAGAACTCTCTTCCTCAAAGCTTAGTGGAAGCAGAGTCTTTGAGGGTTTTTAATGTAGAGTTAGAGAGACACTCGAAAAGGAAAGAGGAGGAAGGTTATAAACACATTAATAGAAATGTGGTGGTGAGGTTACAATTAGATTAGCTGTGATAAATGAATGGTGAGCATACCTGATGGGTTGATTAGTCTACTCCAGCTCAACAGTTTGCTGACTACAAAGATTTGTTTCTTGCTCCAGGACTGTAAGAAGACTGTGCTGACCAGCGTCAGCCACTTTGGACTTGCATACCTGGACTGCGTGCCCATCCTCGGAAATATGGCAGAAGGACTGAATGAACTGGCTTCCTCTAAGACAGACCTCCCAACCACCATTGCTCCCCACTCATTGCATTGGTGAAATGGCAACAGGAACTTGCTGTGGCTACTGGCAATATATGTTCTGAGCCTATACCCAGAAGATTCATTTGTGGTTCTTGCACCAAAGTTTGACCTGAATTGCCCTTTCCACTCAGAGAAAACGTGGTCTGGCATACCCTATGTCAAGAGGTAGTAGACCTTGGAAATATTTCCAATGAAAGTAGAACTAAATAATCAATCTTTTCATTTGTTTTTGGGATGGTAGCCCTAAGGAAAATTTGAACGTTCTGGGAAGAGGAAGAGGGATGAAATATTACTGGAAAAAGATGCTCAATATTGGGTTTGTTTTTTACTGAGACAAGTTCTTGAGTTTGACATTAACTTTACTAATTTAATTCCTCCATAACACTATAGCACAGTAAGGTTGCAGGGTTACCCCGACTAACTTGCTTTAATATTTTGCAGATATAAATCAAGAAACCTTCTCTCTTAATAATTCAAACAAAAGAATAGATTTTACGCATTCCTCTTGAAGATTCAACCCAACTGAGAGGGCTTCGAAATACGAGTCTTTTATTTTTTTTGGGAGGTACTAATTAATATTCTCAGGCAAGACTACAATCATTTCCCAAGTTAACATTTAAAATATTTAGACAAATCATTTCAGAACAAAATATAGTTCATGATCCCCTGGAAATAGGAACTCAATTGTAAGATCTGGAGGTGAATTGCAACTTTCCATGAACTGGTGTTCAAGCTTAAATTGGTTACACATTGTACCTTTATTCCAATGTGTTATGAAAGTGCCAACTTTGGGTTTGATCCAAGAAAGTTTGGGCTGTGATACTATGGTTACAATATTTAAATAAAGTCACCCACCCCCACAAAGTTTCCAAGTCGCTTAATGGGCATACAGGAATTGAGAAGCAGAGAAACAAAAGAGAACGAGAAGCAGTGAAGACTTTTTTAAACATTTATAGGCCGAGAGGAAGAATACATTCCCACAAATTGTCTGCCATGAGTGACGTCCTCCCATAGTTGGCTGCCCTCTGTGGTTTCGACAATAACCCAAGAAATCCCTCATTCTATCCATGTGGTCACACTTCAAGACCCCTTCACCATCCCCTAAGACTTCTCGGCATATTCACCCTGTCTATGTCCTCTCGTAGTTTTATAACCTTCTGGATAGTCACCTCTCAGCTTATTTTGCTTTTAAAATTAACTGCACAGCAGTTGCGTGATGGGCTCAAATTTACCTACTGGCGGGTGATGTGGTGGAACCTTGCCTAATTTTTAGGAAATTCAAGACAAAATCTCATTTGTTTGCATGTCACTTAAGTCATAAAAGCTACAGACACCAGTCTTGCTCCTTTCTCAGCCAGAGTGAAGCAACAATGGAAAAATTGGGCATGCTGTAAAGACTGGAGGCCTACTTTTCCAAGCCTTGTCTGCCACAGCAACATTCTGGGTTTTAGTGGCTTATAAAAATTGGGTGTATGTTGTGTAAAAGAACCAATGTGTTGTTCAGAAAGCTGTAAAATATAAAGCAATTTTATACCTGCTGAGTTAAACATATTAAAGTCTGGCGAAAAGAAAAGCAGTGAAGTAGTGAAATTCTGAAATGGTTATGACAGATTTATCAAGGGAAATATTAACATACTGTTCTTAGGTGTCATTGAAACAGATTTTGGAAATCTAAGTGCATATGTGTGTTATGGAGTCATAGAATTGGTGAACAGTCCAGAAAAAGGCCCTTTAGACAAACTTACTCATACTGACCTAGTTTGTCATCTCAGCTAGTCCCATTTGCCTGAAAAATGCCTGTGTTCCTTTGAACCTTTCCAATCTAGTATCTGTCCAAACATCACAATTGTATGATGTAATAGCTATTCCTAAAAAAGTAGCATTCTGAAAACCTGAGGGTCTAAGTCCCCTGATCCTGATGGAATGCAACTCAGGGTACTGAAAGAAATGGCAGAAGTTATAAATGAGGCTTTGGTGATATTTTATCAACATTCTCTGGCCTCTACATAGGTCCCGGTGGATTGGAAGACAGCAAATGTCAAGCCATTATTCAAAAAAAAATGTAAACAAACGGCAAGAAATTATAGGCCAGTTAGTTTAATATCTGTAGTTGGGAAAATGCTTGAACCTATCATTAACAAAGAAATAGTGAGGCATCTAGAGCAAAATGGATCCATCTGGCAGATGCAGCGTGGCCTTTACCTTCAGCAAAGATAAATCTTGTTTGACAAATTTACTGGAGTTCTTTGAGGATTTATCGAGCACGGTAGATAGAGGCGAGCAGATGGACGCTGTTTACTTGGATCTCCCGAAGGTGTTCGATTAGGTGCCGCATTAAAGGATTATACAGAAGATAGAGATGCATAGAGATGGGGGAGCTGTATTAGCATGGATAGAAGATTGGTTAAACAATAGAAAATAGAGAGTTGGGATATGGGGGCTTTTCTGGTTGGCAATTAGTGGTGCCACAGAGGTCAGTGCTGGGCCCCCCAGCTGTTCATGATGTACATAAACAATCTGGAAGGGGGACAGAATGTAATGTATCTAAGTTTGCTGACGACACTAAATTGAGTGGAAAAGCAAATTGTGCAGAGGATACGGAGAGTTAAATGAGTGAACAAGGGTCTGGCAAATTGAGGGCAATGTTGGGAAATGTGAGGTTGTCCACTTTGGAAAGAAAAGTGGTAGATCAGAGTATTATTTAAATGGAAAGCGATTGCAGCGTGGTGCCATGTAGAAGGACTTGGCAGTGCTTGTGCATGAATCGCAAAAGGTTGGTTTGCAGGTGCAGGCTATCAAGATGGCAAATGGAATGTTGGCCTTCATTGCGGGAGGGATTAAAATTAGGAGCAGGGAGGTTAAGCTCCATCTGTACAAGGTACTGGTGGGGATGCATCTGGAGAACTGCATGCAGTTTGGGTCTTCTTACTTGAAGCAGGATGACTTTGGAGGAGGTTTACCAAGTTGATCCCAGAGTTGACGGGCTTAACCTATAAAGAGACAATGAGTCACTTGGGACTGTATTCACTGGAATTTAGAAGAATGAGAGAGGATCTTATAGAAACATATAAAATTATGAAAAGCATAGAAAAGATAGAGATAGGTAAGTTGTTTCAATTGGTGGGGGAGACCAGAACTAGGGGATATCCCACAGTCAACCCAGGTGAGTTCCAAAAGATCTACTCACTTTGATTCATTATATTTCTTTCTGCTCATAAGCCCTTTCTATTCAGATAATCTATGAGGACATACTGTCACAGTTCTTTTCTGAAGAACATGTCCTTGGGTTGGAATAAAAACACACAATGCAGGTGAAACTCAGTATCCTCTATATAGCAAAGGTAAAAATACAGAACCAACATTTCGGGCTTGAGCCCTTCATCAAGGTATTGAAAAATGTTGCCAGCCATCCATGCAAAAGAGTAAGGGAGGGGGAGGGAAGGTGTGGTTGCAAAGGCAGAAGGTGATAGGTGGAGAAGGGAGGGAGGGGACAGCAGCGATAAATGAGAGGAGGGATGGCTGGGTGAAGGGTGGGGGAAGGGAGGGCGTGAGAATTTTGGCAACAAAAAAATCCAGTGGTTTGATTCTTTTCATCATTTGGCACCATTATCTGAGAGAGGAACATTTTAGTGGATCAAATGCTAATTTAAAAAAATCTTATCAGCTGGTACAAAAGTAGACCTTGGTGTTTTTTAAACAACAATGTTTGAAACATCTGTGAAAAGTTTAACAGAAATTAACATAATTACTCACCTTGTGGTTGTTTACACCGCACACCTTAAGTTCCTGTGTGTGTGTTAGTCCCAGTGTTTTTACATGGAGTAACGTGGCCTGAGTCATCAGCTGGACGTCGAATTCAGCTTCCCCTGAAAAGTAGTCGGGGGTCCTGCAGGAATTGACTAAAAATTCCTGCACTTTCCTTTTAGACTCCCCATGTAAAGGCACATTTCGTTGAATGTGCTGTGACATGCCTACAGTCTAAAAAGCCCAAGAATCTTATCTAGTCTTGATGTAAAATGAACGAAGCTGTTTTTGGTTAATATTGGTGATAAGATATCGAAGCATCCTGATAACAGGATGAAATAAAAACAGAAAATATTCAGAGTTCAGGCTGTGTGGAGAGCAGAAGAGAGTCATGTTTTAGACTGCTGATCATCTAAGGAAACTGAGAAAAGCAAGAAAACAGATATGAATGATGTTGTGAAGAGCAGAGGAAGCAAAGGAACTGTGTGTGGTGAGGGAGAGACCAAATGCGTGACTCAGATAGATGCTAACTGAAAGAGGGCAAATTAGACTTGCTAATGGACCTCATCTGTCTGGAGGAGGTGTACATCTCCAGAGAAGAGAGGGGTGTGAAGCAAAAAGATGCAGTGGAATTGTGAGATAAAGTAACCGGCAAATGTAAGATTAAGGAGTAAAGTAAAGCTCAAATGGATAAAGCAGCACCTACGCAGGAAACTCCGAGTTACATCAGAACTGGCTGGTGACTGAAAATCAAAACGCTGCAGATTCTGGAAATATGAAACAAAAACAGGGAATACTAGAGGCAGTCAGCAGGCCAGGCAGCATCTGTGGGAAAACAAAAGACTCCACGGAAAGCAAACTCAAGCATACAGCCCACTAAACGTTGGGGAAGCTTGGCAGAGGGGGTGGATCTGTTGTACATTTCATATTTCTTAACATTTACAACTGTTTTCCAGCAAACTTTACATTTTTATCAACATACTACAAGTATTTAGCTTTCTTAATATGTTTAATTTTCTTTACCTTTTTTTCAATCTTTTTATTAATCATATTATAGGTAAACAGGACATGAGGAGAATAGGCGCACATCATCAAGAAGGGAAAATATCACTCTATGACATCATATAATATAATATATTGCATTACAGCACAATTAACAAATATGTTCTCATCTCCTCAAACTGAAATCTTCCAAAAAAAAGAAAAAAATCTATTATATAAAATGTAAAAGTACTCCGCTGACAGGTAGAGAAGAATGGTATTCAAGATTCAGGTCACTAACCTTTCATCAAACATCATTATTGCAATTATTCCTGAAAGAGATCAGGCAGTGGACTAGCAACAATTCAAAAAAGATAATACAATAGATTCTGGATAGCTATAATTAAGAAAGAAACAGGTCCTTCTGCCCAATTCACACATGCTGACAAAACTGCTTACCTTAATTAGAATACAGATACTATTCATTGCATGTAATACAACAGAAATGTAATTGCCTTTACTCTGTCATTTGGCAGACAAAGATTCACCATTAGTATTGCTTTGCTGCCTCTTACGGTCAGAGAAAGAGAAGCAAAAGAGTCCCCCTAAGAGCAGTGGTTTTCAAACTTTTTCTTTTCACTCACATACTATCTCTGCCATAAATGCTCTGTGGTTAGTAAAAGGATTATGTCAAGTGGTATGTGAGTGGAAAGAAAAAGTTTGAAAACCTCTGTTTTAATCATCCCTCATTGACTCGTTATGTGCACGGTTTCAGAACTCCAAAGGAAATGGGCCAATGACAATTTTTCTCAAGCAAAATATTTCAGTAACAATTGGGTCTAGAGCAGTGATTTAGTTGAAATACAACTCATGGCCCATAACAAGACACTCATTAGTTAGTAATGTTCATGTCCTCTGAACAAATAAATAAAACTGTGTGCTGATTTTTATTGAAATTCATTTCCTTCTTAATACAGTAATGTGGTAAGTCATCTTTTCTGTATAAATTCAATGCTTTATTTAGAGATTTCCTCTTTGGAGTGAAAAAGGATGAGAGGTGACCTAATAGAGGCCTGGAAGATGAGAGACAGAGATGAGTGGACATTCGGCACCTTTATTCTGGGGTGAGACTAGCAAACTCAAGAGAAAATCTGTACAAGATGAGGGGAGGAAAGTTTAGCGAAGACATCAGGGGTACATTTTTTACACAGAGAGTATTGGGTGCCTGGAAAGCATTGCCAAGGGTGTTGATGGAAGCACGTACAACAGGGACATTTGAAAGGCTTAGACAAGTGGATGCAAAAAAAAAATAGAGGGTTATAGGTGTGAGATTTAGTTTATTGAGTACATTTATATAAGTCGGCACAACATCATGGGCCGAAGGGCCTGTACTGTGCTGCAATGATCTGCATTCAATGTTCCCTCTCAGTCATTCCAGTCTT
Organism: Narcine bancroftii; assembly: GCF_036971445.1. Lineage (NCBI taxonomy): Eukaryota > Metazoa > Chordata > Chondrichthyes > Torpediniformes > Narcinidae > Narcine > Narcine bancroftii. The sequence goes on from NC_091478.1 coordinate 104,414,329, forward strand.
TGACCAAATATCAAATAAAATGTAATGATACTTCAACCACCCAAAACCAAAAAATCAAATGCAATTCACTGTTTCAATTTTGGTTCTGTTCTCAAGGTGAAGACTCATGGCAAGAGATGGCTCACCGTTACTTATCCTGTCTCTCCAGAAAGTGGTAATGTAACTGGGGATAGGTTTCCAGGTGAGTGGCAACATGTTTACACTTCCTTTCCTGATGTCCAGAGGTCAGACCTGACTCTGATAAAAGCACCGTTAATGCCAAATCTCCAATTAAAGTGACTGTTATATACTGACTGAAGTGTAAATAAATGTTTTGTTTTTCATTTGGATGCAATGCAATTATAATAGATTAATCTGCATTTCTAATAACATGATCTCACTGGTAATATCCTGCATTCACCCATTAAGCTGTCTGAAAAAAATTAAAGGTTTAAACTTCTCTTTAAAGCCAAATCAAACATCACCCTTGCAATGCTATTGAATGACTGGAACTGAAACATTTTCATTGAACATCTGTGCAACATTATGACTCACCATTTGGATATTTGACACTTCCTACTCACTCACATTGTTCTTTCAGAGTGGTTGAGATCTTTGCTCATTGTTTGAATATTAATATTTTCATGTGGTTCCATTAATTGATCTTTATTTTAGCAAAGCATGCTAATGTTCTTGGACAATGATCAAAATAATTCTGGTAGAGTTGTCACTGGAGGTTCAATCACTTTAACTCACCAAAAATGCCGTGTGGTTTGGCAGTCCTGCAATCAAACCAGAGCAAGTTCATCTCCCATTCTTCTATATCCCCTTCCCAAGAGAGCAGTAGAAACACACCTTCCTCTTCTAATGCTCCATGCCGGTGGCAAATTAGAATTCAAACTAGGCTTGGCAATAACAAACTAGACAAGACGTAAACAGTGTCAGTGTGGGTGTCCTCCAGGTGCTTTGGTTTCCTCCCACCCTTCAAAACTTAGAAGGGTGTTGTTTTCAAGAATAGGTTGGATGGATTCAAAGAGAATCAAGGCTGAATATGTGTTATTAACAAACAGTGGGCTTTATTTACACAAAGAGGAATTCACAAAACGGCAGACACTCACACAGATCAACCTGGAATAATACACAAATAATTACACACCAAGTGTGAATAAATCACTACTAAATATTCTCAACTCCCAATTGGGAACATGAGGGTTAAACACACAGTGTTGTCAACTCTCTCTATCTCTAACAGGTACAGCATTCTAGCAAACAGTAAATTAATTACAACTAACAATGATATCGAATGAGCCTGGTCTCCAGCATTGCCCACGGCTCAGGATCCTGGATGGTCCCATTGCATTCTGCCCTTGTCCTGCAGACTGGAGTTCAGTGATGGTCTCCATACAGCAACAAACAAAGAGAGAGACTGCATGTGCTTGGCTTTTTCAATGTGAGACGCATCCACGTGACCTGTGAGGACCAATCGTGTGTCAGTCTCACCTGTGGGCAGATCTAACCCTCGACTTGTAGGTGAGGTAAATTCCGACTAGCCTCCAGCCAGAGAGGTCACATGATTCTCCGCAATCCACATTGCCACCAGATTCCAGGTAGAGAAGCCACAATACCCTCCACAATCCACACTACAGGAGGTTACAGATCAATTGGGTGGCACTGGCTCGTGGGCCAAAAGGGCCTGTTACTGAGCTGCATGTCTAAATGTTTTTTTTTAATTTAAAATGTAAAAAATTTGCTTAATGACACAACACTTAAAACTGTCTCTAAATTAAATTTATAAGTGATTATTATGCCATATGATGATATGCAAACTATGTTTCAGAATACCAACTGCTATTCCTGCAAGTCGAATTATATGTATTTTAAGCAATTTTCCACACTGGTTCTTAAACATTAATAGAAAGCTTGAACAGGGTAGATACAGAGAAATTTTTATTGTGAAGGAGACCAGAACTGAGAAGTATGAATATAAGCAGGTCATTACTCATGGCAATAAGGTATGCAGAATAAATTTGGAGATGTGGTTCTGACGTAGAACTTGCATCTTACATCAAGCAGCTGAAGCCAACAGCATAGATGCAATTACAAGGAAGCCATAAAACTGCTTGAGATACAAGATAAAGAATAATAACCTGCATTAATCCATCAGGTTCAAGATTTTCATGGTGTCAGACCAGCTGAGATGAAAGTGTATCTCAGTGGTTTTCAAACTTTTTCTTTCCACACACATATCACCTTAAGAAATCCCTATGCCATCGATACTCTGGGATTGCTTAAGGCGGTCTGCGAGTGGGAAGGGAAGGTTGAGAATCACCCAATTGTTACTGAAATATTTTGCTTCAGAAAAATTGTCATTGGCCCATTTCCTTAGGAGTTATGAAACCGTGCACATAATGAGTCAATGAGGTACAAATAAAATAGTGGTCTTCAAATGTTTTCTTTCCACCCACATACCACCTTAAGCAATCCCTTACTAATCACAGAGCACCTATGGTATAGGGATTACTTAAGGTGGTATGCGAGTGGAAAGAAAAAGTTTGAAAACCACTGGTGTAGCTGAACCCAAGAATAGCTCTGCCAATGTTATTTTGTTGTAAAGCAGACTCGAGAGGACTCCTACACCTATTTCCCATGCTCTCATGAAATATTCATCTTCTGAAGCTAGTTCTGCCTTCAATAAGCTCATGACTGATCTTCCCTCTCAACCCCGGTGGCCCACAAAGTGCCAAATTCTATATTTCGCTTCATGGTTTCCAGTATCCATGTGGCCTGGGTCTCTTTTGGTACTGGTTCTTTGCTGTACCAGCCATTCTCAACGTTTTCTTGGCTATAGCTCCCTTTGGACTCTGCTCAATATTTATACGCCCCTTCCCCGTGAAGCAGTCAAGTTTTGGCTTCTTCTGCACTTCTACCAACTAGATAAAAAGCACAGAAAATATTTGTTACATGAGGTGAAAGGAAAACAAGGCATTGACGTAAATGTGATGTGGCCCCCAAGGGAGCTGTGGTGCCTCCCTTGAGAATGGATGGTTTTCAGTCATCTGGGTAATAATGCATTTATTCTCATCTTCTCTTGTGGCTATTGCACCCATGCAATAGGTTAATTAGAGATAAATTAAATTGCTGTGTTCAATAATATCCTGTCTCCACAAATGGAATCCATAAAATAAGATGAAATTTTTAACTGTGTGGATAAGGAATTCTGGGGAAATTTCCTATTTCATGTTCAGCTGCATAACTTAACTATCCTGTGAGATACTTTTCATTCCCATGGCTGCACAGAAGAATGTAAGGCTGACTACTTTTAAGGAGGGTCAAGGTACATTAAACATAAACATAGAATGCCTGGTGAGGAGAGAGCCCCCTTCAGTACCCCAACAGCTGCATGTAAAATAGTCCATTTAGCCTTTAGTTGCTTTGAAGTGAGCACAGGGTCAGTGAACCAAGGACACTGCCTTACTTTCTACAATTTTAATTTTATTCTTTTTATGTTATTGTTGTGAGATGGTTACGATGTGAATGTTTACTCTCTGACGCTCCTGCAAATACCAAATTTCAGGACTTGTTCATGACAATAAATCCTGATTCTGACTCTGAGGGGCTGGATTGGATTATCCAAATCTATAGCAGTGAGAACATTTACAGTCCATTAACCTTGGCTGAATTTGGGTGTAGATTCTGGAGGTGAAGCTCTCGATTAAATACTAAAATGGAATAGTCTGCCGATATTCTTGCCTTTGTTTCTGAGTTTAGTATGTCACAAAGGGCTTTAAACACCAATGAACTTCGTTTGATGAGTGCCCCCATGTTATGCAAGAAAGGTCATTCAGATTGTGTGCAGTAAGGATGGACAAATTACAGAGTTATGTTGATCAAATGCAAGGTGAGATATAAATATTGGTCAGGATACTTTGGTAAACTTGTCTGTTTTCCTTTGTTATGGAATGCAGAAGTGAATTTTGTGAAAACTAACAGGGTCTCAGATCAAGATCTCAGGTGAAAAATGAAAATCTGGGCAGAGATTATATGCTTTTACCTAATATATAATGTTAAAGCGGGAAATCTCTCCTCTGTGTTGCTTGACTCTTCGAAGCATAAATGATTCTGAGATCTGCAGGACCCAGGGATATATTAAAATGCTGAAGGAACTAAACCCGACTTTTCAGCATCTTTAGGAGACAAAGAAAATATGGCCGACATTTCAGGCCTGAACCCTCCTTTAAGGAGAAATCAGAAAAGGCAGGAGCAGGATGTATCAGAAAGTCTCAAAATTCAAACAATGGGGGAAGAATCCAGTCCAACAAAAGGGGTTAATTGGATAGGATAAGAGACTACATGAGAATTTATCATGTCTGTGCAAAAGGAGACTGGAAAAAGAGAGACAATGGGGTGGGGGGAGGGGGAAGAACCACCCTGGCATAATTTCCAAACTTATTGTTTTCCAACCCCGAACCACCCATTTCTACCTCATTCCAAAGTTCCACAAACTCGATTGTCCCAGCAGACCATCGTGTCTGTGTCCTCATGCCCCACCAAATTGCTTATCTTCACTCTATTTGTCCCTGCTGGTCCAGTCCTTCCCCACCTATATCCAGGACACACTTCACACACCCTCCATCATTTCAACCAATTTCATTTTACTGAACTCGATTGCTTCATATTTATCATGAATATCCAAACCCCATATACTTCTATTCCCCATACTGAAGGCTTCAAAGCCCTTTGTTTCTTTCTGGCTTTCTGGACAATAGAAGCATCCAGTCCCCCTCCACCACCACCCTCCTCCCCCTGGCAGAGCTTGTCCTCACTCTCAATAATTTCTCATGGGTACTCACACGGGCTCCAGCTATACCTGCCTTAGCTATGCGGAGTAATCCATGATGCAAGCCTACACAGACAAGGCACCTCAATTTTTCCTTCACTACCTCAATGAGTTCTTTGGAGCTGCCTCATGTACCCATGATGAACTCATTGACTTCATCCACGTTGCTGCCAACTTCCACCCTGACCCCAAATTCATTTGATCTCTCTGTCTCCATCTCAGGAGACAAACTCTCAACGGACATCTTCTATAAACCCACCAACTCCCACAGCTACCTCGATTACACCTCTTCACATCCTGTAAGGATTCCATTCTATTCTCTTAATTCCTCTGTCACTGTGGCATCTGCTCTCAGGAAGAGGACTTCCATACCAGATCATCAGAGATGTCCTCCTTCTTCAAACAACGTGGCTTTTCCTCGACCACCATCAACTCGGCCCTCAGTCGCATATCCTCCATTACCCACACACCTGCCCTGGCACCCTCCACCACAAGGACAGGAAGCCCCTTTGTCCTCACCTACCTCCCCACCAGCTCCATATCTAATACATTCTACATGATCCCACCACTAGACACATAACATATTTCCCTCTACTCCTCTCCTCTCTGTGACTCCCTTGTCCATTCCTCCCTCCCCACCAATCCTCCCCTTGGGATCTACCCCTCATGTTCCAGGAGATGATCCACCTCCTCCCTCTGCTCCATTCGAAGCCCCAAACAGTCTTTCCAAATGAAGTAACATTAAATTCATTGATCTGCTGGGGTCATCGACTGCATCTGGTGCTCCTGTTGTTGTCTCCTCTACATCGGAGAGACTGGATGCAAACTGGGAAATGGCTTTGTTGAAAGACTCAGCTCTATCCATCACAGCAGCGTGGATCTCCCAGTGGCCGCCCATTTCAATTCTCCATCCCAATCCCTTGCTGACATATCTGTCCATGATCTTCTGCACCACCAGACTGAGACCACTGGGCACCCTCTAACTGGATGGCATTAATATCGACTCCTCTGATTTTCATTAGAAGCCCCCACCCCCACCCTCTTCTCCCTCTCACCCCATCCCCCGGCTGTCATCTCTTCTGTCCCTGTCTCCTTTCACACAGACATGATAAATTCTCAAGTAGCCCTTTATCGTATCCAATTAACATCTTTTGTTGGTCTGGATTCCTCTCCTCTTGTTTGAATTCTGCCTTTTCTGATTTTTCCTTTAAGAAGGGCTCCGGACCAAAACATCAGCCATGTATCTTTGTCACCGATAGATACCGAAAAGACTGGCAGAGTTCCTCCAGAATTTTGGTGTGTTTACTACAATCACAACGCCTGCAACCTATCGTGTTTCGCCCAGGACCCAGGAATACACCAGGTAACCAATGCTATTGAGGAGTCCACATATGCATGTTTAATCTACTTTCGGAAGATGGTTCCATAATCTCAGCATGAATTCACTGCAACGCACCCAAACACAGTGACTAAAGGTCACAAACCTTGAAGCTACTTTAAAAAGAAAGGAAGATTACATTTGAAAGTGTATTAATTGCAGATGGCAAAGCTGTTGGTTTGTAAAAAAACTGGCACTAATGTAACCAAACGTGCGTGTTTTGTGGAATGATAATGATTTTCCCGATATTCAATGAAACATATGTCTCCCAGTAGGAGCCTTTTGCAATGCATGGATGGCCATTGTATGCCTTAGGGTAGTATTTTTTTCTTTCTGCACAGGCACTGGGAGGAAGCTTGCAGGATGTTATCAGCATCCTGTTACTGTGACCTGCTTAGCAATACCAGGCTAATGTCCCGTCACCCCACCACACCCCAGAGTCAACCTTTGGCTCCAGTCTGCTATCAATGCCCCAGCAAATTAATGGTGTTATTTGCTAAAAGACAGGAACACAAAGGTTGCAATTACAATATAATGTTATTTCAATTAAATGTCTGGGAAGGCAACCCAAACAGACAATAAATATACTTATGAGTGAAAAGCAGATTGAAATCCTTATTTTACACTCTGTGTCTATATGGGCTCGAATCCATTCCCTTTGGTTCTTTATTTTCCAACAGGAACAAAATGGATGATTCTGATTTCAGTTCATTTGAATCAATAGAAGTTTTATTAACTTGGTCACAAATCAAAATATCTCCACGTGCTCATTAAGTAGTTCATATTTTTCTGATTTTCTTTTTGCCAATATTTCTATACCAGCTTGGATTTCAAAAAAACACTTTTTAAAGTTCCTTGCTAAAAAGCATCAGATGGTAAACATGATCTGGAACGTGCTGTCCGAAAATGTGCTGCAAATGGATTCAAGGTTCCATTCAAAATTCCTTTATTGTCAATGTAATATTACACGAAATCACCTTCTGCCTACTGTAAGGGAGACAAAGAGTCGCCTGGTCCCCCACTTACAGTAAGAGAGAAAGAGAAGCAAAAATGCCTTCAGTCATTTTCCACTCTCTGGTTAAAGGGTGTGAGTAATTGAACTCGCCCTGTACCAACTAACTTTCTGTAATCAGTTTTGCTCTTTTTAATTATTTTTTGATGAGAAGACAATGAAGATGATGTCAACAACATCATCAACTCTGAATCTCCCGAACTTACCTGACCTTCCCTATCTCCTCCCTTGGCTCCTCCTCAGATTCCCCAATAAAGGCTGGTGAGCCCAGACTTGCCCCCTCTTGCTCCTGTACCTGGAACCTGGCCAAGTCGTGAATCAGTAATGGTCAGGTTTTTGATAATTAAAGCCATTTTATCACTCCATCATGTCGACGTGATTATTGTGTGATCCACAATCAAATAGCAGGTTTGGATCTGGAGCTCAGGTTGCAAAGGTATCAAACAGGGATCAGTGAGGCTGTGGAAGCACTGGAGGAGAATCTGAGAACACAGTGATTCACTTCTCCTTCTCTTACAGTAAGGGGTGCCGGGTGGAGCTCGTGGCAACTTACAACTCATGTTCACAAGTCATACTTTCTCCTGGAAGATTGTAAATTCTTAACCAGCTCCAAATTTATGCAGAGAGATCTGGGATTATATTCCAGTGCAGCACTGAAGGAATGCTGCATTGTTATGTCTTCTGGACTAAATAAAGAAAACAGCATGTGTTTTATTAACACAAAGGACCTCTGAACAAGAGGTCAAATGTTGGAATCAACAGCCAGCATCCCTGCCACTGATCTAAAGTAAAGCACTTTATGAGGCCTGTCAGTGCTTTGGAAATAAAATAAAGTATTCTTCAAAGTACATCAAATAGACTTTGCTATGAACCAACTAGCAGGCAAATTGTTTTTATTGGCATCAGTGGCTAATTGTTGCCATTAAAAGTCAACATAAAGATGCTGAACCCAACCTGATTTATGGGACTCAATGCTCAGGATAGGATCACATTTTTGTAAGAAAGATTCATTTCTTTTGCTTTCTGCTGCTTCATCCCTAAGCAACACAAAAAAATGTGCCATTTACTACTTGCTATTTTCACTTTGCGAATTTATAATCCCTTTATTTCTTTATTTCCACATAATTCTGCCTCTTATTTCACATTCTTTTTTGATATTTGTTCAGTAAATTACAAAAATTTTCTCCCATGATCTCACTACTTATTATTTCATTTTTCCCCCCGTTCATTTCCCTTTGAAATTAATCATTCATCATTGTCTAGCTACTGGCCCACTTCTTTGCAACCCCTGCGGAGGCTGCTTGCTGATGGTGAGAGAGTATGAAACTGGTTCCCAATTTCCCATTTGCACTCCACCCAGACTTGGCCACTGCCACCCAGAAGGACACCTCTGTGTTCTGCTCCATGTTGTCATGTTGGATATGCATGACATTCCTTCATGGTTTCTAGGTCAAAATTCCAAATGCTCACTGATTAACTGATCAAGGATTGCAGCAATTCCAGAAGGCAACTCATCAAATCCTTCTGAAGGGCAATAAACATTGGGCACATAATTCTAGTCACCTATGTCTTATAAATATATCAAAAAGTCACCTCTTTCACACTTTTTATCTTTTGCTGAGCAGGGTTGTGACTGAGATCATTATTTCACAGGAATACGATGAAAGTTATGTTCCAGGGATCTGGAACCTCAGCGCACAGCATTTGGTCTTGTGGTAAGGACAGTAGGGATTTGAAGCAAATTGAAGTAATTAACTCCAAGTACAAAGGTCACCTTCTTATGGACAGTTACCAGTGGTTGTTTTCATGTAGCTTCACACAGAATGAACCATCAGGGAATGAGTCACCAAAAAGAAACTTATTTGCAGGCATAATTGAAATGAAAATGAATAACCCAATCGTAATTATTTTCATAAGTTCAAAATATTAAATAACCTTAAAACCAATGATGTACTTGCTAATTGTTGTAATGTAGGGAATGAATTGCCCAAAAAAGACCCACAAAAACAATAAAAATATGAACTACTTGACAATTAAATGATGTTTTTGAAGGATTAGGATGCTTTGAAATAGAGCCTAAGTTTTTTTGTGTCCTTGAAGAGAATAGATAAAGCCTCAGTTTGGCTCTCATCTGGAAGATTGTACTTATGATGGTGCAACTCTCTCTCAGTTTATGTTTGTGTTTGAGCCTCCATCTAGTCTACTCACTGAGCTAGGACTCCCCTTTATCTTCTCTGCTCACTGTTCTAATAAAGCAAAAGAAAGAGTTTAAATCCAGACGAGTGTATCAGCACAAAACTGCACTGTTTTGTCATATTTGAGAGTTCACTGAGCGAGACTCCCGTCTTGGGAACAGTTAATGTGCCCGGCTATAGCAGGGATGGTTAGAAGGCTAACAAGCACTTATCATTTATTCAGGACCGCTACAATCAGCAAAGGGAGGGGGCTGATATCAACTCAATCTGATTGGAATTGTAACCTGGGCTTTTTCCCTTTTTCAAACTTTCTATTGATTTTATAATAATAAAACATGTAAACACATTGTGTATATGAATACATAATCAGTACAGAAGGTACTTTATACAGAGCTATTATAATCAGTACCCATATCATGAATCACTTCTAAACCCTGAATTAAAGAATGATATGAAATACTTTACTATAATATCTCTCCCCACTACCTAGATCGGATTAATACTCTACTTCAGAAAAAGAAAGCGGGAAAAAAGGACATAAAATTATCATCGAAATTGATGTTGTTCTAGAAGTTCTGTAAATAATTCACAAATGGTCCCCACTTTTACAAACAGTCCCCTCTCAACCTGGACTTTTTGAAGGATCGTCCTGCTCAGCAGCCAATAACTGTCCTGAACAGTATGTACTTGTTTCAGTTTAACATGTTGTGTTTATACTCAATAATTTTAGCATGAACATGAAGAACTGCAGGAAGGATAACATCAAGGGTGCATAAAGGAGATTATCTCCATAGAAAAGGAATCTAAACCATTGTGAACTTCCACTCAACAATTTTACCTATCTATTTTTCATTGTGGCCTTACACATAAACTGTACAAATAAACAAAATAATTATCAGATTAGGAAGTACAAATGGCTTGAAATGAATACAAATAACATTGGGAAGATACACAAGTGCACAATTCTTAGTTGCAAAGACACAATGGAAAAGATCTTGCATTTGATTGTGGAAAATGCACATTGGTGTGACAACTGTTGTGCATTTTCAACGGAAAGAGAAATGAGGAATTTAAAACACAAAGGCATCACCAAAGTACTGGCTTTCTACTATCCCACAAAGTTTACAGCTAACCTGGTGCGTTTTGCTCAGTGCCATACACTAAGAGCATTGTAGGCTGTATAAGCCTGAGGAACTACTGAAATTTCTTGGCACACTTGTGGCTTGAACATCTGAAAGTAACAGAGGTTTTGTAAGAACTGTAGAGTGATACCTCCATCATGTGCTGGCGATTCTCAACAGTGTGTGGGAGCACATAATGGACCGAGTAGAAAGGGGGTATTTGGCAGCCATGGGGACCATTCTTTGGCAAGTACCTGGGGCTCTCTAGCATCTTGGGAACAGCAGTGGGGAGCACCTGTGGAGTCATATCTATCACAGGATTGCTGGGAGACATGTGGAATTGGTAAATAGCTCGGCATGTATGTGACGAAATATAAGCAAGTTAATCTGTTGTGTGGTTTGGAACACTGCTCAAGGAAAATGAAAAAAAGTACAGTTTTGAACAGACTGGCTTATTAATTTTTTTTACTGTGGATTTTGAGTCACATTCATGTAAACTTTTCTCCTTCACCTTCCTGAGTGTAGTTCTTATGAGCTACTTACAATTCCTCTATTAAGGACGGTTGGAGGTGGAATGGAAAAAAGTTGCTTCCAGATATTCTGTTCAATGGGTTGTTTTCTTTGTACAGAAAAAAAGGAGAAAGAAAAACAAAACCACACGATAACTCCGGTATGGCCTGCCATTGAGAGATCTTGCATCAGTCCCTGGGAATATCTTTGTTACCTCTTCCTGCCAATTTTATTTTATCACAGAGCTGTCAACAGTGATCATGCACAATAAGTTCCAGCTCACACCATGTACGCTTCCCTTCAGCATTTCCTCACTCTTTTTGCTTTTCACAAGCCAGCCATTTCCACTGTGAATAATTGTCCCTTTGGGCAGTTTTGAAAAGCCCAGAAACATGCCGCATAATAATAAATTACTGCCACAAAAATGTTCTATGCTGTGATAAGATGTTAGCACTGCATGTTAATGTACAAGTGTCATGTGATGACAATTAAAACTTTTGATTTCCACTCCGATCATTAAATCACATCCAGAAAAGTGGAGGAGAACTCCTTCAAAGCTCGCCACCACTAATTCATTTTGGAATGAAATCAAGAAGCTGTTTTTTTTTCAGAGCACAGATCTGGAAATCTTTCTTCAATGCTGTTATATGTGGATTGTGGAGAAGCACGTGGCCTCCTTGCCTGTCTGGAATATTGTGGATGGTCAAGTGTCCTCCCCAACTAAAACTTATTCAGATGTCACACCACCTGTCAATCAAGGTTGGACTCCAGCCACCCATTAGTGCACACCTTGCCATTGGCTCATTTAAATGACCAGGGGTCATTATTGGCTAGGAGCCTGGTTCAGAACTGTATATAACATCAACACAGCACATTCTCTCTCTCTGCCTCATGGTCAAAATCCCAGATATTGTTCCATGCCAGGTTGCTACTGTGGACATCGCTGGAAGTGTCGTGAGTAAGCTGTGGACTACACTTAAACTGAGCTGTAGTACTGCGATAGATCAGTACTTGCCGAGAGCCGCACAGCTGTTGGCACAGGGAACCAGGAGTGTGAATCAAGGTCCCTGCCTGTAGAGTGTATACTCGCGTGTTAGCATGTAGAGTATAGATGGCCACTGGTATTGGAGTCCAACCTGGGTCCAACGTGTATGTCTATATAGTTGTTTAGTAATTAAGCATCATTTGACATTCTCCTCTGTTTGTCTCCTGTGTGTTCATTGAAGTTAATGGTGATTGTAACATTTGTATCCAGACTCATCTCTCTGTGAACCCACTGAACCTGATATTCTTCCCAACACAACAGGGACAAACCAGAACTTTCAACCCGGAGGTAATAGATTTTTATTAGTTAAATATATTAAGGGAACTTGATCAAAGGTAAATGCAGTAGAGTTTCAGATTCAAGATTCCTTTATTGTTATGCAATATTACATGAAATTGGTTCTGCCTGCTGTAAGGCAGACAAAGAGTCGCTATTAGTGTCGCCTGGTGCCCCTGACAGTAAGAGAGCAGAGTCAACTTAATGTCCGTGGATTCACCTCGAGTGTTTCTGCAGCCTCAGGAGACATCCAGATCTCCAGCTTGATTTTCCACAACCAGACAAAATAAAAGAATGAACTGAGGTAGATGATAGCTCACTCCTGTTTCTATGGTGTACATATTGGTTGAAATAACAGCTGATTCTGATGAGAAACATTAACTCCAGTTTTCCTCACCACAGTGGCTGTCCGACCTGCTGAGCATGTTGAACTTTTTCTCCTTTTATTTCTGATTTCTTGCAGTGATTAGTCTTCCGATACCAGTAAAATCCATCACCATACTTTCTCTCTTATGGGGGCAGCAGAGAGTGACATAGAACAGGAATAGAAAATAATTTGTCTTCATTCTTTTAAATGTAAATTTAGACGTACAGCACGGCAACAGGCCATTTTGCCCCACAAGTCCTTGCTGCCCAATTTATATCGAATTAACCTACATCCAGTGTGTTTCGAGCAGTGGGAGGAAACTGGAGCCCCCTGGGAAAATCCGTGCAGATATGGGGAGAATGTACAAACTCCTTACAGACAGCAAGGGATTCGAACCCCGGTCCGGTCCCAAACACTGACACTGTAAAGGCATTGCGCTGACCATTACGTCATCCTTCTTTCACATTCAGCAAGTGAACTTTTCAATTTGCTATTGTTTGTTCAGAAGTAAAAGCTCACACTATGTTTTTCTCTATTGAGGTTCCATGACCTGCTGAGTACTTTCAGCCTTCTGTGTTTTTATTTCAGTTGTTAAACATCTGCAGAATTTTACTTCAGCATATGTCATGCATTAATTTTTTTCTTTGCTTTCCTATCAATGGCATCAATCAAATGAACCATATGATTGCACTTTATTTTACATTAGAGGTTGCTTTCATCAAATTCCAGCTAACTTGATTGACTGGAGAGAGAAACTCCTGCTCGTGTATCATTTTCTGAGAATGTGCTTTCCCAGACTGCAATCACCGTCCAGCGTGTTGGAGAGAACCTACTTATGATTCAAATCCTTAAGGAGCATATTCTAATCCGTTGATTTGCATCAGGCTATGTTCAGCTCCAAAGATGATGATTAAATGTGTGAGAATAACAGAGTGCCTTAATAATCTTTTAACATTTAGTTGAGATGATGTGCTTTACTGATTAACGAGGAAAATGTCAAGGTTTAGAGGGTTAAATCATTGGGATGGGATAAAGAGAGAAAATTTATAATCCCTTGAGCATGGAAGATCAAAGAATGATATAATTGACTCATTTAAAATGATTAAAGGTTTTCTTTTAGGGTGGGAACAGGGAAATTTATTTTTTTTCTGATGCAGCATCCAGAACAAAGGAGCATAAGAAAGGCAAAGGAGGCAATAATGTCAGGAAGTATTTAGTGAAATCTGGAGCTGCCCTCTCACAATGAACTCCTGGGATTGAGATCATTTGAAGATTTCAGAACTTGAGATTGATAGTTGGCTTGATGTACAGGATCTTGCAGAGAACATCAAATCTGCTGGCCTTTGGAGAGTGTATCAGCCACGACCCTATCCAGCAGATCAGACTTTAGGGTCATGCAGCTTACTCCAATTCTTATGCAGGTCAATATCAAAGATTAAATGCCAGATAGTCAAGTCAAGTTTGTTGTCATCTGATTGCTCAACGACATCCCAATGAAACAACATTCTCCAGACCTCAGTGCATAATGTGCAGACACACCACCAGACATAACACACATACAGATAAACAATTCGTCTGCTGGACAAGTCTTCATACAAATAAATAAATATTGTTTCATGAAAACGAGAGTCTCTGATGGTTAGTGTCAGCAGTTCCTGTTGTCGTTCAGCATTCTCATTGCCCGTGGGAAGGAGCTGTTTCTCAGCCTGGTGGTCCTAGCTCTAATACTCCTGTATCTCTTTCCCGATGGAAGCAGCTGAAAAATGATGCATGCAGGGTGGAGGGAAACGCTAATGATTTTAAGCACCCACTTCAGACAACAATTCTGGTTCAGCACCTTGATGAGGGGAGCAAGACTCCAGTGATCCTCTCTGCCACTCTTAGGGTCCTGTGGATTGACCTCCGATCCATTTCTCTGCAGCAACCACACCACAATGTGATGCAGCCGGCCAGGATGTTCTCGATCGATCTCCTGTAGAAGGATGACATAATGGTGGCCGGTAGCCTTGCCCACTTCAGTCTTCTCAGGAAGTGCAGTCATTATTGCGCCTTCCTAACAAGTGAGGAGATGTTGTGTGTCAACAATAGGTCAGCAGTTAGCTGGACTCCAAGGAACTTGACGCTCTCTACACTTCCAACTCCTCTATTCCTTAGGGAGGTAAAATTAGATGACAACATCTGGAACTGTGTTTTCCTTCCTTTCTTAGGCTGCAGTTCTTCCCTAGGTCCAAATGAACTCAGTGCATCTCCTGCACATAAGAAATAAGAGCAGGCAAACTTCTATTCATCAAGATCACAGCTGATCTTGTACCTCTACCACATTTTCCTGTACCAATCCATATCATTTGAATCCCTTAATAGCCAGAGATTTATCAATTGGAAATGAAGAAATATTTATACCTTTAGAGTCATCCAAGTGGGACAAATCCAAATAAATTACACTTAATCTCAGTTAAAGCAGCCTGCCTCTTATTCTGTGATCCAGATTCCACAACCAGAGGAAATCCCTCCTTGCCTCCAGCCTGTTGAGCCATGGAAAAATTCTGAAATTTTTAATGAGAGCTCCTTTCATTCTTGAAGTCAAGACGTTGTCATCTAATTGCATAAGTACAACCCAGCAAAACAGCGTTCTCTGGTCTTTGGTGCAAAATGTGCAGACACACAACCAGACATAAGGCACATGCAAACAATATATATGCAATATTCATATATACAAACATTGTTTCAGAAATATGAGAATCTCAGAGGGTCAGTGTGAGCATTTTCTTTGGTCGTTCAGCATTCTCACTGACTGCAGGAAGAAACTGTCCTCAGCCTGGAGGTGCTGGCTCTGATCCTCCTGCATCTCTTCCCTGACAGAAGCAGCTAGAAGATGCTGTGTGCAGAGTGGAAGGGGTTCTCAATAATTTGGCATGCCCTCTTCAGACAACGATTCTGGTAGATCACGTCAAATGGGATCGGCGGGGGGGGGGGGGGGGTGATCTCCAGTGATCCTCTCTGGCACTCTGTGCATTTAGAGAGTACAAGCCCAATCTATGCTGTATCCCTTCCAACGCCAAACCTAACATCCCTGAAACCAGCCCAGCAACCTTTGTCGCATTCTCTCTGTGCTAAGGGCATCTCTTTTTTTTTAGGTAAAGAGATTTAAACTCTACGCAATAGTCTCATCAAGGACTTGATATAATTCCAATAAAGCATGTTTACTCCTGTCGTTAAGTTGTCTTGTAATAAATGTGATCATATTCTTCCTTTTGATCATATTCTCCATATTGCCTTTTAATAATTTGTTTCTGTCCAGGCAAGTCAAAGAGTCAAAGGATCAGATCATGATTGCAAGAGGAATTTATGTTGGAGTGGTCTTAATCTCTATGTTATGTTCTATGCAATTTCAAGCAATTAAAGAGCTTTTGTATATTGCATTAAACTCCAGCTTCTGTTCCCTTTCCTTTCTTCTTTAAAAACAATAAAATGGGTGATTTTTTTTTTCTGGTGCTACTGAATTGCAACCTACTTTATATCCCATGTTTACTTTAATAGAATATAAAAAATGGGATGGGCTGTTAGCTGTTATTTGCACTCGCCCAGCAAAAAAACCCAATTACCATTACCCACCCTAAGTGTTAGCAAACGATGTGATGTTGAAGGTATCATAGCAGTGACTGAATCAGTGCTTGTCTTATGCATGCTAACTTATCCTCCAGCAGAGGGTGCTGAATAGCTGGGTACCAGGAGTCGCCAGAGACGCATCAGTTGCAGTAGCTGATACTTCTCCCACTCACACATCCATATATCTTCAAATGTTGGAGAGGCACAGAAGAAATTAGATAGAGCCGCAAGAAGAACTAAGATTTAAAAAAATGTTAATATTAATGTTTTCTTTTTTAAGTGTTTCAGGAACATTTCTTTAGCTGTCAAATCAGATGGTTGTGTCGGATCCAAGTTCTTGAAGTTTTCATGATGATGTGCAGAAGAGCACACTGATATTTAATGGTATCTCCCTTCTGAAGTTGTCTGTAGACATACGTCTGAGCTTGCAAGCAGATTCAAGACCCCAGTCATCTTCTGACTCAAGGTCCATTTTATAAAATCCCACTCCTTGCATGGATCTTCACAATAAGCCAGAAGCTAGGAACACAGCTTTGTAAATACACATCCTCTCATGACACTTCAGTAGATCGATGGCCTCTTAAGATATTTGGAGTGATTTTCATCACTCTTATTCAGAATGCAGACAGTTTGTTGTGGTTCAGTCCCCATGGGCATCAACTCTTCTCTGGTACGTTAACAGTCAATATCTGAATGAGCTGGTATGTGTAAACCACAATGCAAGGAACATGGATAAAGCAATTCAATGACTTGTGCTCTTTCTTTCACAGCTTAGTTTAGTGATAAGTGAGGAGATTAGCAACTTTGAAGTGACTTAGAGAAGTTATTCTTATGCATGTAAATTGCAATAGGGAAACTCAGCCATTTTGTTGTAGTATGTCCTCCCCAGGGATAAAGTTCCTCATTTCTGTTTATTTATCTCTTTGTGTCCCTTTCCATCAACTTACCTCTGCAACTCATTAAACATTTTCATGGTCCTCTTTGCCTCAGTCACTAATTCTCACAGTACATTCTGCATCTTCTTCTGTGAATCGCTGAGAGAAAGGAAAATATTTAAAATGTCAATGTACGACAAGATGGTAAGTGAGATGCAAAGAAAATTGGGTTTGAAAAATTGTCTCCACTGTTCAGTGTGCTGAGCCTAAGTAATAGAGGCAATTACTGAACGCATTCTGTGTGTTAACTGTTTGCAAAATATTTTGATTTTTTTTCTTAAATAATTTCTCCCTGAAGAAACTGAAATTAAAAATCAATGCACTGCACTCCACCACAGTGGCACAAAATCATTCTATTTTACATGGTGCAGAGTTGGCATCAGAATGTTGACCCTCTGAAAGAACTTGAACAGTCTGACGGTTTTTCTCAGCTGAGTGAGTCTGAAAGGCATTGAATAATGACTAGTACATGTGCTTGCTCATTAATTAACAATCACTGAAGCCTGCAATATTGTGGTTAGGGTGGTTGACTGGTTGATGAAATTTTATATAATAATTTCAATCTTATGACGTTCTCGCTCATTCCCACTTCGGTCTAACAGCAAGTCCTAACTTGAGTGACAAAATCTGTCAAGTTTTTTTAAAGACATACAGCACAGTAACAGGCCCTTCCGGCCCACAAACCCGTGACCCCCCAAATGCACTAATTAACCTGCAACCTCAGTACATTTTGAAGGGTGGAAGGAAACTGGAGCACCCAGAGGAAACCCATGCTGACTCCTTACAGTCTGCGTTGGATTGGAACCCGGGACTCTCGCACTGTAATAAATAGCATTCTGCTAAGAATGCTGGAATGTCTGATGGAATTTCCTTCAACTTCATTTTGTTGTATCTTTTCCCCCTAGTGGACCCTGAAACTCATTAAAGATGGTGCTTAAAATGTTAAGAACAAATAAAATATGTAATGGCTGGCATCAAACTAATAGTATCTCCACTATGGTGTTTGCAAGAACCACCAACAACTGACATCAAATGACACATCCTCTTCTTGCACTGTTTTACCTTGTTTCCCTCACTCCATCTCTTGATTTTGAAGTGATCCTCAGAAAAAAAGCTCCAACATATCTTTAATTTCAAACTATGGGAAAATATGTATAGAATCATCACTTTTTGGATCCCCTGGAAATGCTGAAGAATAATTTGGAATTGACAAATAAAAGAGAAGGAAAGCCCACATGGTAGGTTAAGGAATAAATAGTCAGTGAAATGAAGTCTGTTTCTTTTTTCTCATGTTTTGTGAGAAGGAAGGAGATCAACAGGCATTTTTGAACTATACTGCTGACAAATGCCTGCCCAGGTTATTAGAGGGGACAGGAGAAGAAAGAAATTAGCAAGTAATTGTCTGTAAACAGATGTATGAACGTTCATTATTAGATTGCTGGAAGTTCTTGACAGAGTGATGGAGGGCGTCACACTGAACAGGAAGAAAACATTTAACCATCAATTTGTTCATTGCGTGCAGCCACAGTTAGGAGCTGCTTCCTCAGGTCCTGAGTGGTTCAGTAACTACGCACAGTTACTAAATTAGAATGCTGTGAACAACAGGGTCTGGCCATTTAAGTTAAACCTAGCTGCATTTCGTCTGGTGGGAAAATGCAGAACATGGTCTATTTTTTTTCCTGATTTATTTGTTTCCACTGAATGTGAGACCATCTTGTAAGGATATAAATTAAAAGTTTCCTCCTGCCTTTAAAAAAATAGTGATTTACAGAGATAGAGCAAATTAAAAGACAATTAAATTATAGACTATATTTGCAAGTAGTATATACGTATGTGCAATTATTATTGAGTGAAACATTAAAGTCTGCAGATGCCGTGATTATAGTCAAAACATGGTAAATGCTGAAGGAACTCAGCCGGTCTTGCAGCGTCCATAGGAGCTAAAGATATATTGTCAACATTTTGAACCTGAACCCGAAATGTTGGTTCTATATCATTGCCTCCTATGGACACTGTGAGTCCGGCTGAATTCCTCCAGCATTTACTGTGTCTGATTATTATTATACACAACTTTGATTGTTATCTTCTTGTGACCAAGTAAATGCTGAATATTTCAGAAATTACTCATCATGGGGTATTTTCAGGATTAATTCTTCTCAGCAGGAAGGCAAAATAAGCCCAGGAACAAAATTGCAATTGTGGTGATACACCGGGGCAAGTGACATCACAAGAATTTCTCAGAATTTTGCAATTTTTCTTCTTCTTTCAATTGTCTCAGTTGTCCACAAGGTCACCTCAGCTCCTCACCAGCTAAATGCATCCTGTGATCGGACCAGAAAGGCTCCATGTATTTTTTTGCAATATATCAGTGACCCTGATTAGAGTTGGTAATGTGGACGAGAGGATATTGATTGTATTGTTCATTGCAACAGTGCTATCCATGCAAGTTACCCTTGACATAGTACAGCAATTAGTGCAAGTGTTAAAACACAGTATTCCATTACATAAAGTGCAGGGTATAGTGGATGAGATTTAGAAGGGATCTGATGGTAGCTTTTTTCATCAATAGAGTGGTGAGTTCTTGACTGGCAATGCCTTAGAGAGTGGTGGAAGCAGAATTGTTGACAGCATTTAAGAAGTGTCCAGACAAGCACTCTCATCACCATGCCTGCAAGCCTACGGGTCAAGGGCTGAGAGATAGGGATAATATGGATGGGAGCCAATGAGCATATCAGCCAAAGAGCCTGCTTCCATTCTCTGTGACTCTCTAGGTGCTCAGGTGAACAGTTCTAATTAATCTCCAGGCCGTGCATTTACTTTCTGCCCAACAACTAATTTTCTAACCATCCTTTCACAATTTCTTTTGCAAGACCTCCATTAATAACAGGAAAACCATTCTTGTTCCCATTCAATTCTTCAACGGTCTATTACTAATTGGGACAACTTTGGTCAACTTGGACGAGTTGGGTTGAAGGGACTGTTTTTGTACTGTAAAAGTCAATGACTCTATTCTTGACAACTTACCTTGAATGTATCTGTACTGGCAGGCTTTGACTAACCCTTGCTTTTATCTCAGCAAAATGCTGTGCAAATTCTCATAACAAAACAAATCTTGTATTCTCAGTATTGTATTCTCAGTAATACATATGCTTGCACTCCTGTAGCCCTTTTAACCTGCTCCTACTCCAATGAGGTATCACTTTTATAGATCAGAGTCTTCCTATGGGATGTTATCAGTTCTTCTCACTGGTTTGTGAAATGATAACTAAACCAGCATGAAACAGACTCACAGAGCTGTTTTTCTGATACACTTTGGAAGAATTTAAATAATGCTGGGTTATATTCAGGTCACCAGCTACACATCTGACTGAGAATTTTGATGTGGCAAACTTTCTTTCTTAATGAGTGAGTAAGGGATTCTGTTGTTCCACGAGTAATCCCCGAACTCATGGTGTGGGTTATCTGTACGTACTTTACTCTTGTGCATTGTTGCCATTATAATGGCTGAACATCCAAATCGTATTGGGTTGCTGTTCGCTGAGTAATGGTAAATATTTGTTAAATATCTGTGTCAGCGGTGGCTCATTTAGCATATCATTCACCTTTGAATCAGAAGGTGGGGGTTCAAATCACTCTCCAATTTCTTCAGCACAAAAAAAAAGTCTAAACTGCCTTTCTAATGCAGTGGAAGGGGAATTCTGCAAATCTGTACCAAACCAGAAGCAGGAATAAATGGCTCAGCCATCATTTTAAGAAGATTTCGCCATAACTTTTCACTTTGCATTCTTGTCTACTCATGGAAAACTTTCTTCTCTCTACTTCCATCACCCTTTGACCCAGAGTGTGTCAAAGACACATCATCATTTGATAGAAGTTTTAAATTTACTTACAACACGGTTGAAGCTGTTATGGGCCCAGAGGATCCCAAAACCTAGCAGCAATAGAAATCCACCAAGGCAATTGGTTACTTAAACAAAAGTTGCTTTTAATTATCTTTGAACATGAAAACAGGATCAAACTTTAAATTATTACTATTAACTTAACCCCCTTCTAATTATAAGTGGATGTGTATGTAATGTGTGTGTAAGTTCAGAAAAGTTCTTTGATTCACAGTCCAATCTCACTTCTCATTCCTCCAAGTTCACCAATATCAGACAATTCTTATACTGTACACAGAATTTAAGATTTATGAATCTTCACCAGGCTTTGGTGCTTGAAAGGTAAATGGTTACCACTCAGGAAGGTTCTCGTTAGTTTTCAGAGAGAGATTTGTTGCTCATTGGACACAAACTGATTCCTTCTGATCAGCCACTTCAGTGTCTTGCTGAAGAAATTTGCCCCATCAGGGTTCTCCAGATGATAACCTCTTTCTTTCAGGTCACCACAGAGTTCCTTTTCTGTTTCCCTTATCTCAGGTGAAACACCACACAGCCAGTCCTCTCCTCTTGTATGGACCACAAGGGCTTTGACCAGGCTGAACTAAGAACTCGCAACCCATCTTCAAAATGGGGTTTTTCCACAAGCTTGTCAGCTTGTCCTGTTCCAGTCCCAGCTGCTGCTGCTGAACTGTAGAAATGAATTCTCTCTCTCTCTCTCTCTCTCTCAGAGAAAACCTTGTTTGACTCTCTCTGTTTGCAAAACCACATGATCTTCCTAGAACAGCAAACTGCATTCAGACAGACTGCGGCACCAGTCCTAATCTTCCAAGTTTGTTCATCTATTGCTTTTCAAAACAATAATCCATTACTCCACAGCATCTCCAATTAAGACCTACTTGTGAAGTCTCTTCAGGCAGTCTTTAAAGTTTTTGCAAAGACACCCGGAGCCTGGACTGTCTGGCTTGAGCAGAGCTCTGGCATTTTCAGTGAGATCTGTTTTGAAGTGTTTGTAATAGTTTGTGACCTACAAAACATAATATAAAATATGATATAATCTGTGACAAAGCCCTATCACGCTAATTTAATCTACCAACCCCATACATTTTTGGTGAGTGGGAAAGAAACCTCTCTTAGCCTTCAAAGGATATTTTTATTTTGTGAACCCCTCCATCCCAGGTTTAGATTCTTCCACAAGAGGAAACACTCTTCCCACATCCAGCCTTCCAAGAACATTAGAGACCTCTGATAATCCTCAATCAAGTCTCCTTTCACTCTTCTAATCTCCAGCAGACACAAGTTTAGTTTTTCCAACTTTCACTCATCAGTCAAGTTACTCAGTCCAGGTACTTCAACAGAAAATCTTTTCTCAACAACTACTAAAGCATTAACATCCCTTTTTAAACAAAAGACTGATTCAGTACACAGTCACTTGGATGTGTTTTTACTCATGTCCAATATAACTGGAGCAAATAATTTTGTATTCATTTCCTCTGGCAATAAACAATCATGTACATGGATCCATTTGGAGCCACAAACACAGACCCTATGGTCCTCTGAGTCCATTCAAGTCACCTAGAGCCTATCTATACCAACCCTATTTCCCTTCACATGGTTCATGCACTTCTGTACCATGACATTTCCAGTGCTTCTGTGATTCCAGTGCTTCTGTACCATGTCATTCCCCAGTGCTGATTCCAGTGCTTCTGTGCCATGACATTTCCAGTGCTGATTCCAGTGCTTCTGTAATTCCAGTGCTTCTGTACCATGTCATTCCCCAGTGCTCATTCCAGTGTTTCTGTGCCATGACATTTCCAGTGCTGATTCCAGTGCTTCTGTGATTCCAGTGCTTCTGTACCATGTCATTCCCCAGTGCTGATTCCAGTGCTTCTGTGCCATGACATTTCCAGTGCTGATTCCAGTGCTTCAGTGATTCCAGTGTTTCTGTGATTCCAGTGCCGATTCCAGTGCTTCCGTGATTTGGTGCTTCGGTACCATGTTATTCCCCAGTGCTGATTCCAGTGCTTCTGTGCCATGACATTTCCAGTGCTGATTCCAGTGCCTCTGTACCATGACATTTCCAGTGTGGATTCCAGTGCTTCAGCAATTCCAGTGATTCCAGTGCTGATTCAAATGCATTTCAATGTTTTGAGAGTACCTGCCCTCTTCCACTCTTACAGGCAGTCCAGTCCCATCCAAATTTCAACCATTTTCTGGACCAAAAAAATCCTTTTCTGGTCCCCTGCAAACTTCATACCCCTTACTTTAAATGTACATTGTCTGGCTTTATAGCCATCTTCTCTATAGAAACGTTTCTCACTCTCTCACCCTATCTATGACCTATAATTTTGTACTCCTCAATCAGATTCCCCCTAATTTGCCTCTGCTCTAAGAAAAACAGAGCTGGTATTTCCAGTCTCTCCTCATCAATGAAATAGCTCATCCTGATGAATCTTCGTGGCAACGTCCAATACACAGTGGGGAATGGATCTTCACATGTTGTTCTAAATCATCCCAGAGTAAGGTTTTGTAACTTCCTTCACCTGTATTCTGCTTTGCAGCTAATGAAGGCTTCGTAAATGCAGCAATTTGGGGGGGGGGGGGGGGGGGGAGGAAACAGAGGAAAAAGGAAAGAGAGAGTGAAAGAGAGAAGAAAGGAGGGGGGCTAATAGAAACAGATAATTAAAGGGCAGACAATTAAAAACAAGGATAACATTTATTTTCCATTTAAGTCACACACTCTCTTAAAAACATTAATTATTCCCAAGCAATTGCAAATGGAGCAATAAAGAGAATAACGTTTTAAAAAAAAAACGAGTGATGAGAAACAAAGTGGTGTCACTACACAGGCAAATACGGTAAAGGTCAAAATGCTTGTGGGGAAATGTGGGAAATGGTGGGGAGTGAGGAGGACAGTAGGGAGAAAAGTAAGGGGGTAGCAATGACTATAGCTGCCTATAGAATGCAAGCAGCAGGATATGGTTGAACATGGGGCTCTAACCTGTGAGGAAATCTCACTAAGAAGGAAAGATACATTGCAAAGTTTTCCAAACACCATAAAACCAGTTTCTATTGCTCTTGACCTTGAATGCTTACTTCTTCACAAACCCACTCTTTCTATTCGAGATTGGTTCAAGAACTTGGCAAAAATATGCCATACTTTTTCAAACAGGCCAGATTTTTATCCAGTCCATGTGTTGTAACTGGACTCTGCAGTACTGCCAAGGGAGGAATCATTTGTTTCAAAAAATGTTAAGTGGTTTTTTAGGAGGACAAAGATTTCTCCAATGAACACTTCTCACGAGGAGTAGGATTCACAAAAAAAATATTAGAGGCACAGAGTAATTCAACATGGAAAGTTGCCCTCAGTCTGACTAACCTGGATTGGCCAATGCAATCTGCCTGAATCCTATTTTCTAGCACTTGGCCCATGTTCTTCCATTTCTCTTCTATCCATGTTCATGTTCAAATGGGTTTTAAATGCTGCGACTATCCCTGCCTCTATCACTTCTTCTAGCAACTTGTTCCATAAACCCACTGCCCTCTGTGTGAAAGACCTGCCCCTTAGAACTCCTTTAATACTTTATTTCTCACTTTAAACCCATGTCCTCCACTTTTTGACTTTCCTCATCTTGCAAAAAACTGTGATAATCTATGCTCCTAATCATTTTTTAAGACGCCAACCTCTCCTTTTAACTGAAGCTCTCCATTTCAGGCAACATGTCTTCTGCACTGTCTCTGATGGTACCACATTCTTTCCTGCGTGTGGTGACCAGAAATGTGCATAATATGCCAAGTGTGGCCTAACCAATGTTTGACCAGTGGTAACATCAACCCCCACCTTTTAAAACTCATGCTTAAGTAACCAAGCTAGCTAAACACCACCTTATTCCCTATCCCCGTATGCCACCTCTTTCAGGGCCTATGAACTTACGCCCTCTGTATATCAATGCATCCAAGTTCCCTGCCAAATATGATATATGTTCAACAAGCATTATAAAGTTACAAGAAGACTTTTTCAGCTGGTAACTCAAGATTCCTTTATTGTCACAAAATAATACAGAAAATGTAATATTACTTGAAATTTACTTTGGTCAGCCCTAAGGCAGATAAAGAGTCACCATTTGGATTGTCCAGTGCCCCTTACGGTAAGTGAAAGGGAAGCAGAAGAGAATCCCTTCCAAGACACAAAGCCTCCATGGATTTACCTCCAGCGCTCCCGCAGTCACATAGACCTGTTTGATCCATTGGCAACTCGAGTTCCAGATCCAAACCTCTGATATGATCAGGAAGCCTTCAGTCCCCTGAGGCCCTTCTTGCCCTCAGCACCCTCTCGAATCCAGGCCCCGATACCTGGTTCGCGCAGCCTGTCTGGATCCTTCAGCTGCTGAGCCCCTTGCAGGTCAGCTGCTGTAGTCACCGTAGGGTTAATTATAAGTTAAGGTCAGTGCAAAATTGCAAATATATATTCTTTAAATGCCACTGGCAATGAAAGTTCCTGAGCAAAATGAGAGAGGTTCATTATATATTTTGATTAAATTTGATTTTCAACCATCAATCCATCAGTGCCGGACACCGGAGATAACGTGAAGCAGTTCCTTTGCAAAATAAGAACCAGTTGAAAATAAAGCAGTACAGAGACTGCAAGTCCAGGAATAGGTTGGACATCTGGTGTGAGAATGTACCTCAATTGAACAGTACTCTTTTACATTCAGAGAAATTCAATAAGAATGTCAAACCGGGTGCCTGGGCCAGGAAAACTGGAAATTTGCCTTGAAATTCCTGAGTAAATTATACCTGGCCTTGATGAATTTAAATCAGATTTAAGGCTAAATGCATTTCTAAAAGAAAATATGTTTTTATTTGTTGTAAGAGGCATTCATCGAATGTCTAAGCACATGTGTGCATGGAACAAATTCTGAAAATCAGATTTCAGGATTCAGCAGATGGTACAGACACCAGGCAGAGTCTGTTAAAAATGGAACTCCATTCCCCCAGTGCTGGGCCTTAAGATATCCAAGTTAATTGGGTAACAGCTCTTTGCCAGAACTATTCACATTGCAGCATAAAAATTATGATGGTGTTTTTTCTGGTCGTTGTACAGTGAAATCCCAAGTCATATTAAGGATTGATTTGCTGCTACATGGAAAAGCAAACACGGGAGAACCATCCTCACCATAAAAGAAGGATGCAGTTTGCTTTATTTTTGTCACACAATTTTACAATCCAATGAATGTTTGAATACAGTTTTGAACTGTTTTGGAGACATGCGTCTCAGTGACAGTGCCAGTGAAAAATTAACAGAGCAAAATACATAGAATATATGATTAATTTATTCTAGATCCCCATTCCTGTTGTCCCTTCCCTTATTATCTCCCTTTGCTCTGTGTTAACTTATCACATTAGCCAAATATTTGATCACCCTTCTAAATGTCTCAATGTGCTATATATACACCTCCATGTTGCTCATTGGGATATTCTTCCTTTGGAAAGGCATCAAAAAAAGTGCTGTTGTTGCTCTTGGTGACTCTGTTTGACAGCTATCAACGGATTCTTCTGTCTTAAGCAGCGGGATCTTTTTCTATTCAGAATAATTCATAATTGGTAGTTTGGAGAGAAAGTATCGCCCTGAGCTTTGAGTTCCCTGTCATTCTAATTCTCCATCTCTTGTTGATTTTGACTTCCTTGCCTTCAGCCTCTTGTACAGTTTTGCCAAATATCAAGATAAGTCCAAAAAACTGCATAGATTCTTAAGGAATAGAGGTGATGGTGGATGGGTTTATCACAGGTGGTCACCATGGAAGGGAGGGCTAAAGGGCCTGCTTCTATCTTGTATGACTGTCGCTAATAACATTTCATTTTCTAATGGCCCAATTAAAGAATGAATTTTCAAAAGGTAAATTACTTTTACATGAAAATCAAGAATGAAATTCAAGCCACCAACATACCATTCCGTTAAATACTCAGCTGGAGTCTCTGACTGTTAAGAGCCTCCAGCATTTCAGTGTGTTTTTACTACAATCACAGCACCTGCAGATTTTCTGTTTCACCGAGGGGTAATAGTTTGTTGTCCATTAAAAAATTATTTCTAAATTTGAATTTCCATTTATTTGGCTTTTTCTTTTAGCTTAACATAAATAGGAATAAGGGAAAATCTTTCACATCTACACAAAATTCTATTTTAATGAAACATGCATTCAGTCTTAGCCAAACAAAGAGCTGGAAATTGGGCTTTAAATTCCTTCAGTGAGGACTGCTGACATGTGAGTGAACTTTAATAAATTCAATCATTAAATGTTATTGAATTCTTCATGTGTGTGGACCTACAAACATTTATTCCAAGCCCTTAAGGCCTATTTTACTCATAGCCATGTTGGCTCATAGGCATGCTTTGAGACATTCCTGACCATCTCGAATTGCCTCTTACTGACTAAGCTTGCTGGGTCATTTCATCCATGTTCGAATGTCAAGCGAGTTTTCTGCTCCATAGAGAATAACGAGTAGTAATTGGGAATCCTGAAGCTTTCTACATGCAGGTTGGGAGCGGAGCAACAATTTGCTGGAGGAATTCGGGGAGTTGAGCAGCATTTGTGTGTGGGGAAAGGAACTGCTGGTGTTCTGGATAAGGTCTTCACCAAGACCCTCAGAAATGCTCTTCGGCTCACTAATTTCCTTCTTTGCTCCTTTACAGCATTTACAGTCTCTTTTGTCTTCAGTTTTCTCATTTGTTTTGAGGTGAAACATAAAAAGACCAATTATCCTGATGACCTTTCTCATAACTCACATCTCCAAAGATCTAAGATCATAAAAATGGTTGAAATATTTAAAAATAATTAACCATTATTTTTAAATAATTAAAAATTAAGCTTGCATTTAGCTAAAATATATTAAAATAGGTGACAGTTAAAAATAAAATAAAATCTAGAAATTTAGAGATACTGCACAGTTACAGGCCCTTCCAGTCCATGAGCCATGCTGCCCAATTACATCAAATTGACCTACTATCAGGGGTGCAGGGCTGCTGGAACTCACTGGAGAGCTGCTTCAGTACTTCTGTAAAAATAATGGAAAATAAACAAGTGGGGAATTTAACAGCAGCCTCATATTAACTACAGGGGATTTTATGGAAGTGGCGTTGGGGTAGGCCGCAGTGGTTCCCAACATTTTACTTTCCACTCACATACCACTTTAAGTATTCCCTATCCCATAAATGTAGGGATTACTTAAGGTGGTATGTGAGTGGGAAGGGAAGGTTGAGAATCACTGCTCTAGACCGAATTATTACTGAAATATTTTGCTTGAGAAAAATTGTCATTGACCCATTTCCTTTGAAGTTATGAAACTGTGCACATAACGAATCAATTTCGAATGATTAAAACAGTCATTTTCAACCTTTTTCTTTCCACCCACATACCACCTTAAGCAATCCCTTATTAATCACAGAACACTTATGGAATAGGGAATACTTAAAGTGGTATGTGAGTGGAAAGTAAAAGGTTGGGAACCACTGGGGTAGGGGATGGGGAGAGGGGGAGGTGGCTGGTGAGGGAAAATACCACTAATAACATTAGATTTCAGATTCAGATTTATTGTCAGAGTACAGACATGACCTCGCATACAACACTGAGATTCCTTTTTCCTCCGTACATGGCAGAATTACCACTAATTGGTAGTGTAAAAAAATAAGCTGTACACAGTGTAAACATGTAAACAAATAAAATAACTGAAAACAGATAACAAATATAAACAAACTGACTGTGCAATACAGAGAAAATAAAAATAAACAATAAAGTGCACAAGTAAGAGTCCTTAAATGAGCCTCTGAGTTTGTTGTTGAGGAGTCTGAAGGTGGAAGGGGAGCAGCTGTTCCTGATCCTGGTGGTGTGAGTCTTGTGGCACCTACACCTCTTTCCTGATGGCAGCAGCAAGAACAGAGTGTCTGCTGGGTGGTGTGGGTCTTTGATGATTGCTGCTGCTCTCCGATGGCAGAGTTCCCTGTAAATGTACTCAATAGTGGGGAGGGTTTTGCCTGTGATGTCTTGACCTGTGTCCACTACCTTTTGAAGGACTTTATACTTAGGGTATTGGTATTCCCAGACTAGACCATGATGTAGCCAGTCAGTACACTTTCCACCTCACCTCTGTAGAAATTTAGTTTTTGGTGAGCTCTGGATCCTAAAAAATTAGTACTGCACCACTGCCTCTAACCTGGTATGATTTTTGAAGGATGGGAGGAAAGTCATGTAGACATAAGGAGAATGTACAAACTCCTTACAGACAGCGACAGATTCGAACCCTAGTCGCAAGCGCCGTAACAGCTTTGCTAAATCCGAGCTGAAAACAGAAAATGCTGAAAACATTTAACCATTCAGACCAGAGAGGTATGGAGTTGTACACCTCAGAAACTAGCCTTCTGAGCCACCACAGCTACACTAATGACATTTGCAAACAATAGGTGCCTATACTTTGGGCTGTGGAGGACCTGCCCCTGTGAACCAACTATAGAAAATGTGGAGCAAATATTGCACTCACATATTTAACTGTTGCAAACACCCATACCTCACCATTCCATGTAACAACAAATATGATATTTGCTGTTGAAGGGTAATGACCTCAAGAAAATGGAAATGATTTTTGGGTTGTGAAATTACACATACAATTTTATCATGAAAAACTCAACAAAGGGTCCAGACCAGAAACATTGACTGACCATTTATTTTCATGCATATTGCCTGACCCATTGAGTTCCTCTAGCTTCTCACTGTTCACTAATGAAGGCCAGTATCCTTTAAAACTTGTCTGTCTGTTGCTGCACACTTCAAGTGTTATGACATAGAGCAGCAGAAACAGGAATTCACCAAGACAATGGTATCATCAAAACAATTATTTTATTAATAACATCTTACTTAACTCTAAACTTAACTCCATTATGTGCAAATGTGTGTGTGTGTGTGTGTGTGTGTGTGTGTGTGTGTGTGTGTGTGTGTGTGTGTGTGTGTGTGTGTGTGTGCGCGTGGGGGGGGGGGGGGAGGGAGGACAAATCACAAACCATTACAGTTCAGGCAAAATTCTGAAGAGATGATTTTAAAGTTCAATCTTAGAAAACTTTTGTGTTGAAACTCAGTCTTTAAATTGCTGTTCAAAAGTTCTCAAACTCATGAATTCTTGTAGATTTGCTTACAGAGAAATAATTCTTCATACGAATGACTTTTTTTCCAGTTCCCCTCTCTTGCATGGAAGTTGTCGAACTTGTATTTCAGATGATGATTTCACAAACCCAGAAAAGGGTTAAATGAAGCAACCATTAGAAATGATCACAGTGGTACTGCTCTCTCTTGACCAAGGGAAGCAGTCAAATGGCCGCCTTTTCCCAAAGCCAGGTTGATTTTGTGTCTCTTCCCTGTCAAGGGAGAATGCACAACAGTACCTCTCTCATTGAATGTTACTGCATCTCTGACTTCAGATGAGGCATGGTTCAATATTAAAGATGCCTTTTTCACATCACATGATTGCTTTAATCAAACACTGGTTCAGTTTCATTTCTCCAAAAGCATGAATCATGGCAGATGACCTCCTGCTTGTTTATGCAGATTATACAGGTGTCTCTCTGAGTGCTTGAACTTCCAACTCTTCCAAACCACATAGCAGTTTATGGCATGGAAACAGCCCATCTCGGCCCTTCAAGTCCACGTCAGTTCAGTCAAACAACTCCGCTAGATCCCCCTGCCTATTCTCCGCCCATAACCCTCCAACCCCCTCTTATTCATGTATATATCCAGCCTCCTCTTAAATGAAAGTATTGACTCTGCCTCAACTATTTCCTCTGGAAGATTATTCCATTCAGCCACCACTTTCTGAGTGAAGAAACATCCTCTAATGTTTCTCCTAAAATGTTGCCCCCTTACCCTCAACTTGTATCCTCTTGTTTCAACCTGTCCTGCTCTCAGGGGGAAGAGTCTACTTCCATCTAGACTATCTAGTCCTTTCATAATTTTAAACACCTCTATCAAATCCCCTTTCAACTGTCTGCGTTCCAATGAATAAAGTCCTAACCTCTTCAATCTTTCTCTGTACTCTAGGTATTTTAAGCCAGGCAACATCCTTGTAAATCTTCTCTGCACCTTCTCCACCTTATCTATATCCTTTCTATAATTTGGAGACCAGAACTAAACACAATACTCTAAACCTGGCCTCACCAACGCCTTAAACAGTTGCAACATCACTTCCCAGCTCCTTTGCTCTATGCTATGATTTATGAAGGCTAACATAACAAATGCCTTCTTAACCACCCTGTCAACACGGGAATCCACCTTCAAGGAACACTGCACCATAACTCCAAAATCTCTTTGTTCTTGTGCATTCCCCAATGTCCTCCCCTTTACTACATATGTCCTATTTTGATTATTTTTTTCCGAAATGAAGCACCTCACACTTCTCTACATTAAATTCCATCTGCCATCTTTCAGCCGAATTTTCCAGACAACCAAATCCCTCTGTAATCCCTGAAAACCTTCCTCGCTATCCACCACTCCCCATCTGCTTATTTACTTACCCAGTTAACCACCCCATCATCCAAATCATTAATATAAATTATGAACAACAGAGGACCTAGCACCAATCCTTGAGGTACTCCGCTCATCACAGGCTTCCATCCTGACAGACAGTTGTCCACCATGACCCTCTGCTGTCTCTCCTCCAGCCACTTCTAAACCCACCTTACTATTTCTCTATTAATCCCTAGTGACTGAACCTTCCTTACTAACCTTTCAGGTGGAACCTTATCGAAAGATTTGCTAAAATCCAGTTAGACTACATCAACTGCCCTACCTTCATCCACGTTACTTGTTCGAAAAACTCAACAAGGTTCGTCAAATAGGACTACCCCTTCACAAACCCATGCTGGGTGCTCCTGATCAATCTCTGCTTATCTAGATATTTATACACACCATCTCTAAGAATACCCTCCATAACTTTCTCTACCACCGAAGTCAAACTTACAGGCCTACAGTTACTTGGCCGACACCTCGTGCCTTTTTTAAATAACGGAACTACATTAGCAACCCTCCAATCCCGCGGCACCACACCCTCCTCAAGTGATCGTTGAAAAATCTTCCAAAGGTTCATGAGAAAATGCTTCTGGGCTGTCTGCTCAGACCA
The DNA here is from genome assembly GCF_036971445.1 of Narcine bancroftii. Lineage (NCBI taxonomy): Eukaryota > Metazoa > Chordata > Chondrichthyes > Torpediniformes > Narcinidae > Narcine > Narcine bancroftii. The sequence goes on from NC_091478.1 coordinate 104,446,622, forward strand.
ACAAGCAGAATGATTGTGTGTGAACACAGGTGCTTCTGAGCAAACATCTATTGTCTCTGGACTTTCAATAGCACAATCCAAAATTCTTACTGCTTTGAGTTAAGAGACACTTTGTCTCTGGAAGACCTTTCTTATCTGCTAACATGAATGTGTGATCTGTCTTTGTTTAAGCCTCCCTGTATCCAATCAACAAAGTCACTTTTACTAAAAATAATATAGTTATAACTTAAAGATTACTAATAACATAATTCTGCAACACAAGGATCTTTGGATTGTTTTCTCCAACATCTCTGCTTCCCAATACTCTCTGGGACATTACTATTCATGTGGTGTGTCCTAAATTTATTAATACTTACAAAATACATTACCTCAAATCTCTCTGAATTAAACTCCATCCTGCTATTCTTCAGCTGCTTTTACTAATACATCTATATCACTCTGCAGTCCAAGACTATTCTGTCAAAAATTGTGCCATTCTTGGTACCAACTGAAAACTTATTGATCATGTCACCTACTTCCACATATGTTACAATCTGCTCATGAGCATAGGAATGCATTCTCTCTTATTTCCTCCCTAAATAGTCATCCAGAGTTCCACACTTCTCAAACTAGAGCATAATGATTCATTCATACCCATCACTGCCCAAAAGCAATGAACACTTAAAGCACATTTCACTTTGGAAAGGTGTGCATTGTGTGGATCTGGCAATCATAAAGTATGTGTCAATACCACTATTCCATAGCATTTCCATATGAGCTTAGTGTAATGTTACTTAACCTAAATAGCAATGATATCCTGACAATTGCAGAAATAACTAAAACCTCAATTTTGTGGACAGTGGTGAAGTAATAGCATTCACCACTGACCTCAAAAAAGTCGCCCACAAAGCTCTAGTATTCCTTGTGGCATGGATTTCACCTACTACTGTGACTGGTTGATGTCAGGCATTAGTTTGAAGGGATTGTTGACACCCAGTAACATTGATGTTATAAAGCAGGCTGGACAAATATTCACATTGCAGAATTCTCAGAGACCACAAACTACGTAGTAAAAGCACAATTTTTGCACAGAATGAAACACGCATTAGATTGACGCAAGATTACTACTGAAGTTGAAATGTCATAAATTAACTTTCCTAAAAACAAAATAAGATTCCTTAGTCTAAATTAATTAATTTAATTAAAATGATACAAGGGCAGCATCATTTTTCTAAAGAGAGGTCCGTTCAATGACAGTGGGGAAGAAACTCCTTGAATCTTGTGGTGCTTGTTTTCAAACTCATGTATCTAATCTGGCTCATCGTCCAACTCCGCAGTGCTAACCCTCTTCAAAAGTGCACTTGTTGGTTATAAAAGCCCTGACCTCGTTAACATCAACGGTAATTGTAATGTTATTTGAATTGTATCAATTTTATCAAGGTATGAATCTAGACTGAAACTAATGAAATGGTCAAGCTGTGACTGAGATTACTTTCCAACATCTTGCAATTTCTTTAGTTGTCCCAAGCTTGATGGCTTCACTTCCAGAAACTTCAAAGAACCTTTTTAATTTCCTATGAAACATTTCTCCATTTAAAATATAAGCAACTAGTCAAGACAGTGAAGCATTTAACAACATAGGACCCATTTGATGTCCCCACAAATATTTAGTATTTAATCAAAGGAATAAACAAGACAGAACTTTTAGAAGTCTATCACCATCCCAGAATACTCCTTAAAAAATGTGAACATTATTTATGACATACCAAGTTTATTGCATGTGGTGGAACAAAGTTTCAATCCAAAAGTCCTGGGGATCCTCGGGTTAGCTCGTCAACATCATCCTGATACCAACATCCTCAACATAAGAAGATCACAGGCAGAATTCAACTCGCTTATGAAAAGGTGAGTATCAATGGCCTTTGGTAGCTGTTCCAATTACAAGCAGTGAAGAAGTCCGAACATTTTCATAAGCCATTGTCTAAAGCGCAGAGTACAGTTTCACAGAGAAGTTTAAAACAGAGCGAGGAGAGCATAATTTCTTTTTATAATGAGATAGCTTGATGAGGGTGGGGAAGAAACTGTCCGTGAGGGTGGTGGTGCATGTTCTGTCCTTCTCGTCATTGCAGGAAATGTGAACTAATTAAAACTGCCAGAATTCCAGGTTTCAAAATCTTTAATGCTTTTTAATTTGGGTATTAAGCAATTTCTATCCCTCAGGAGAGTTAGAAAAAGGATCAATCAAGGATTTCAGGAATGAATTGGATAGACATGAGAAAAAATTATTGAGGAGTCATGAAGAAGAGCAAATAGGATTGACCATTGTGATTATGCAATGTACCCAAAATTATTTTATTTTTGTTTTTCCAAGACTCACACATATCCAAAACAACAGCACAACCTTCTCAATCCTAACCCCTCCCATACCCTCAAACCACAAGGAAAAGATTATGTAAATTAAACAAACATAAAGAACCAAAAATCTATAAAGTCACAGACCTTAAAGGAACTAAATATAAACCTGGTGTAATATAAAGTAAAATGAAAAAGATATGAAGCAAGATCACGGCTTTCGCGCCACGACCCACTTCATTTCTCCATCATCCCACTATTAGGGTGGAGTTTTACATTTCTTCTATTTGGAAGTGTATATCTGCAGATAAGGCTTCCCCACTCGCAACAGATGTGTTATATTTCCTTCTTAAATTGTACCTGATTTTCTCCAGGGGAATACAACTCTGCATTTCTGTATTCCATTGTGTAATATTCAGATGGGAGTTGGACTTCCACGTGATTGCTATACATTTCCTGGCTACCACCAAGGTGACCTTCACCAAATGAATTTGGTACTTGGACAGTTTAAAACCCATGTCCACACAATTCTGGATCCTGTGGAAAATCCACCTTTGTAATTTTTTTCAGAATGTCTCCCTGATCTTCCCAGCAGGATCTCGCTGATGTGCGCAGCCAGGTTGAATGGTTAAAGGTTCCAATCTCCACACGACCTAGGGACCCAAAATTCTTACATGCTGCAGCCACACTGGTACGTAAGAGCACCAACAGCAATAGATAGGATTAATAGGGACTGGCATGGACTTGATGGGCCGAATATTCTTCCTCTACATTTCCAACTCCTGTTGATTGAGATTCCCTTACACTTGGTTTTGTACTATTGCTGGGCATACATGGATGAACTTTCAATCTGAAAACCAGGAGACTGATGGTCACATCCTGTCCAGCTGAAATTGATTGCCTGCCCGAATGTAAAAAATTTTGTTTCATTTTTAAACAAAGCTGACTAGGCAAATATAGGTTCGGCATTTTACTGCAGAATGCTTTACATGAAAGCCTGATGTGTTTCCTGAGTCAAGGGAGAAAATTAAAGCTGATCAAGAATTAATTCAGAAGAAATGAGTTAATGAAACAAATTAAGTTGGGCAGCATGGTTAGTGTAACGGTGAGTTCCAGCGATTGGGATCTCGGTTCTAATCCAGTGCTGTCTTTAACAAGTTTCTCTGTTCTCCTCATGCCTGTGTGGGTTTCCTCTGCTCCGGAGGATCTGATTTCCTCCCACCTTTCAAAAACATACTGGGGATTGTAGGTCAATTGGGTGTAAAGCATGGGCTTGTGGGTCGGAAGGGCCTGCTACCGTGCTATGGGTCTAAATTTAAATTAAATTACCTTCCATTTTTCTCCATCAACTTCTCTGCAACTTAATTACTAATCTGTTGTCTCTCACCATTCTGAAGAATGGACTTTGACACGATCCATTAGCTCTAATTCTTTTTCCACAGATGCTGCCTGATTTGCTGAATCTTTCCATTGTTTTTTGTTTTTTGTAAATTTTAGATTCTAGCATTGTCATTTTATTGTCAGTAGGGCAAACTTTTCCACCTGATCTCTCCTGTGTGTATGCTTGTACTAAGGTTGAATTAAGGCTACTTGCATGTACTGCACCAATCCCTGAGATGCTCTTCATCCATGACCCACCAAAGAGAGAAGGCATATTTAGAGTCTCATCCATCAAACTGACTTGCACCAGTATCAGAGCAACTCAGATAATGTGCATTGGTGATCACCCCAGGATATGAACCCTTGATCTTCGATGCAGATGTGCGACTGATTCCAACAGAGCAACAATTTGCAGCCAAATGCAATATCCATGGTGGAGCTGTGGAGAGCAGGAAGGTTGAAGATTTCCTGGGCCCTGATATAGAAATTACTGAAAAGGTTATAGTCATTTTCCCTGTAAAATATGTCACCGATTAGACCTTCAAAATTAGGATAAAGAAGATGTTTCCATATTCAGTGTTTCTGAAACTGCAGGACATAAATGTAAATCATTTATTGCAAGTATAACATGAAAGGAGATGGAAAGCTTAAAACAGTTAACAAAGATCCTTTGGGGAATTTAAACGTATTTATGCTGAAATATGGGATTGTCTGAGAAAATCTGTGGAAAAGATACATAGTGTACATGGCAAGGATCTCATGCAGTATAACCCTGTTGTGAAAAGCTCTTCATAATGCACTATTTTCATTGCACTGATCTGTGCAGCTACCCGTAAACTAATGAAAATGTATTCCAAAGTGCCATTGATTACCAGTGCAAAACCTCATGGACTTTTCGGCAAAGAGAGGTTACAGGGCAGAAAAGCTCTCGTAGTCAAGGTGACATGGAGATGAATCATCAATTTAATTGGGCTCATTACCTAAGCACGCATTACATGTAAGTGCCCTGGATTGGGTCATGCTTGAGATCAGAATTGACCGTAGCTGACATGTTCTTTTGTGTAAAAGCTGGGTACTATTTCTGATATAAAATACCTTCAAAAGATAAGTAGCATTTGCATTGACCAAACACTGCAATTAGGGCAGTAAGTCATGAATATTTGTGTTGAACTATGTCTAAGATTGCTGTACCGATTATACCACGATAGAATGTTGCAATTGCTTCACTATTTGGGCCCACCATTCATTAAAGGTGAATTTTGAACTGAGATGCAGACTGAGGTTCTGAAGTTTCATCAAAAGGAAGATTAAAATGAAAGGACAGTCGTTTTAAAGCAACCTTGTCTTCTTACCTCCCCCGACTGTTTTCCGCATGAATGGCTTCCTGAACAAATGTATAATTTCAGTATGGATGACATTCAGAAGCAACCATCCTTTCCAGTGACCACTGACACAGCAGGCATTGACAGAGGTCTGGAAAAAATCTCCACATTATGTATCCACCAAGGCTATAGTTCATGACCCAGGGAGATCCCACAGATAAGAGGGAAGAAAGAAAGAAAACAGCTATTTTGTATTTCCAAAATTATGCCATGACCATTAAAAGTGGTTTTGAAACCTTTACAGCATATTTCATACTGTTGTCAAGAATAAGAAAGAAGCAGAATAATAGAGGGCCTTTAATATATTTGGGACGTCCGTACATGTTTTACAATTAATGGAGTACAGAAGTGTTGTCACCATCGTGGAGCAGGAAACAAAACAGACAATTTACTGGCAGAAAGCTCCCATTAACAGTCATTGGATAATGACTACATCACCTACTTTACTAATGTTGAGTGAAGGATAGCTGTTGGTCAGGGCAACTTCCCTGCTCCATCTAAACCTAGTAGTATGGACTATTTTAAACCCTCTGAGTACAGTTTAATATCTCATTGGAATAGTAAGCCAACCACAGTGCTGCGCTCTTTCTGTATTTTACTGATGCGTAAGTCTACATTTTGGTCTCTGAACTTTCCAAGAAGTTAGTCACGCTTTGTTTATTCAGAAGGGAGTTCACTAAGCCTCAGCAGACATGATGCCACCATCATAAATAATGCTGAAGGCGCACAGGAAATTACAGATACTGGAATCTGGAGCTCTAAACCATCTGAGGGAGGAACGCAGTGGGTCGACGAGCATCACTGCAAGAAAAAGAATGGTCGGTGTTTCAGGAGGGGCTTCCAAAATGAAACATTGACCATTCTTTTCTCCCATAAATAGTATTGAGTTCTTTTCCCTCCTGAAGTAGAAAAGGTTTGGTAAATTCTATTGCATTAAGATGGCAATTCCTTCAGCACATCAAATAATACAAAAAAAAGGCACAAGCTGATAAAATGGGAAAACTGAATGCATTTTTGTAAAATGACTATATTTGGATATCACTTCTGATCACAAAAATGTCAGTGGGGTTATTAGCAATAAATGGATAAAGTAAATAAGGAAAACGTTGCAGCTGGATTGTGACTCACTCTGGTGATACTTACGAATTCTACGGGATGTGCTGTGTCACTGTGCCCACAATTTCACGTCAGTGGTCAACTTAATATTTAGTGGTTCAGTCGTACAAGCTTTTATAACTTCCTGCCGAAATACAACATTTAAACAACAATCTAGTCACCACCTGCTCCATTTCATTTATCTTGCTGGAAAGAGTTTAGTCAAAAGCAGAAGCCACAAAAGACATGACATGTTTCCCAGTTTAATAATGAAACAAATATACTCGTGGTCTATTTACTGTTATCTATGTATATGATTTGAGCTGGGTCCAAAGAAAGAAAGTTGTTACATTTTGGAAAAATGCTGGGAATGACAGAGATGGTTGTTTAGAAGTTTGTCTTCAGCCATTTATGCTGAGTGTTTCAAATTGTATGCTTTGTGAAACTTGGTGCTCTTGAAGTAATTAATATTGTAGATGTGCGACCATGATGTATATTTAATACATTCAACAGAGGATAGCTTTCAGTAGCACCTGGCACTGTATTGTTTGTTGAATCACTTTATTGAGTTGACCATGTGTTGACAACATTTAATTTTAACAATTTCCCATTATCCCATGGATAAATGCACTCTGAAAAATAATATTTAATGAAACTAAATGTTCTTTTAAAAAAAATTCAGAGCCCACTAATTTATCCTTGGCATTAACACTTCTCAATCAATATAGTTGTATATATATTGGCTGGTGAAAGAATGTAAAACCAGGGGCATAATCTCATTACGAAGAGACGAGTTGTACTACTCCAGTTGTAAGATTTGTGGAGACTGAACTTAATGGTCAGTTTGTTCTAAAAACACGATGCTGGAGAAATTCAGCAGGTCGAAATGTGTGCTTTACATAGCAAAGATAAAGTTAATAACTAACATTTCGGGCTTGAGTTTTTCATCAACGTAGGCAGGTGCCTGAACAAAATAGTGGATGGGGAGGAGCAGGGGAGGAGCACAGTCCCACAGGCAGGAGGCAATAGGAGGATAAGGGAGGGAGGAACACCAGTGAATAGGGGGAGGAAGAATGGCTCTCTGATGAAGAGGGAAGGGGAGCTGGAGGAAAGAAGACAGAGGGATGGGGAAGAGAGGGAGAATGGAGAGTGGGCTAGCAGAAACCGGAGAAGTCAATGTTAATGCCATCCAGTTGGAGGGTTGGAATATTAGATGTTCCTCCTCCAACTTATGATGGCCTTGGTGGGACAGTACATGAGGCCATGGACGGACATGTCAGAATGCTAGGTCACAGCGCCAGCCACTTGGGTTCGAATCTGGCACAGTCTGTTTTTACCGTTAGGTCAGAAAGAAAGAGGTTTTGTTGAATGTGGAGAAACACAGAATTTGACCTCCAATACCATGTTTCTACTTCAATCACAGCGTCAACAGACTTTTGAGTTTTACTCTGGTCAGGTTGTTCTTCTTGACTTACATTTTGTATTTAGCCTTTCAGCTTTATCCAGGCTGTAGCTGTCACAACCAGCACAGCATTTGCATTGGGTCTCATGCTACTGGAAAACTAAATACAAGTAAATAGTTCACTTTATATAATCTTAATTCATTAATACATTTTTGCTTAAATGTTGTTCAAAGTGATAATGAGTTGCACTGAAATTTGCACTTGCTCCAGCCAAACAGGTACTTCTAAAGTAAAATTATAACAGTGAACTAATTGTACTAAATGACAAGAGACAAGCAGATAGGTGGGGAGCACAGTTAGCGTTAGCAGTTACAGCGCCAGCCACTTGGGTTCGAATCTGGCACAGTCTGTTTGTACTTTCTCCCCTTATCTGTGTGGGTTTTCCTTCGCTGCTCCAGTTTCTTCCCACCCTCCCAAAGCAGACAGGGTTGTAGGCTAATTGAGTGTGATTGGTTGCTCAGGTTCATGGGCTGGAAGGGTCTGTTACTGTGGTGTATGTCTGGAAAAAAATGATAATAAATACTCACAGTAATCCTAGTGCAAAAAAAAGGAATTGCATTAGTGCAGATAGACCCTTTGTTATTTTGGAGCAGTCGATGTTGGAAAGTGACTGTTTTTGAACCAGGAGGTGCTGGTTTGCAGGCTTCTGTACCTTCTGCCTGAAGGTAGTAGTAAGGAGAGGTTGTGACCAGGGTGATGGGGTCCTTTATGATGTTGGCTGCTTTCCTGAGGCCAGAGCCTCGTATGGATGCCTGCAATGGATGAGAAGTTAGAGCTCACATTGGACCTGGCTATGATTGCTGCTTTTTGTATTCCTGGCCACATGAATTTCCCAACCTGGTTTTGATACAACCAGCTGGTAGCCGGTACTTTCTACAGTAGAAGTTTGATAATGAGGCAACACAAGTCACGTTGGTGCCAGGGATCTGGGTTACAATCTGCCCAGTCTGTAAGGGGTTGGTACGTACTTCCCGTGTCTCTAGGGGTTTCCTCTGGGTCTTTCGGTTTCCTCCTGTCCTCCAAATGTATGGGGTTGTAAGTTAATTTTGATGTAATTTGGCAGCACAAGTTTAAATGGCAGGAATTAGCTTCTACCATGCTGTAAATAAAACTTTAAAATTTTAATTTAAAAATTTGACATGATAAGATGAAGATATTTTATATTAGTAAGAAAGCTGTTTTAGCAGAACAAGGCTGCATTTATGTGAAAACCAATGAACTGCAGATGCTAGAAATCTGAAATAAAACCAGAAAGCTCAAATAAAAAGAGATAAAAGGTTAACATCTCATGATGAAGATCCTCAGCGAACATGCAGACTTTGAAATCACAGCAGAATAATGGGGTGCAAACAAGAGTAAACTAAAATGTATTCGTCACATAATTTGGATATCGTTGACTATACTGGTATCCCTAAAAGATTGATGGGATTGGTGGACATAAATAGATAAAGAGGGCATGTTTTTTCCTTTAAGGAAGTAATGAACAAAATATTTACATACAGCAACAAGGTTGTTTCATGTTTACATGATTTTTAGTCCAAGGTTATTTAATTGATTTTATTATCTCCAACAGTAATTGCAACCTGTTTTCAGAACGAGGAAGGCAAGAAGTATTTGGGAAAACAAAACCTTGTCCATGTAAATGGCCTTTCCAAAATCCACTGTGAGCACAAGAGAATAGGAGGTTAATAAAAAGTGTGTAAAAGACAAAACTGGAAACGTGGAAGATATGGGATATAAACAGGGGCTGCAAATGAGGAGCAAGCCAATTTGAGACAAACAGCCAACCTTGAAAGGAGTGAATGTTCTTCAGAAACAGAGCATTGTTTTTCATTGTATGAAATCTTCAATTCTTTATTGTCACATGCATTGAGATACTTAGATATATGTTCACTTGACAAAAAAGCACACTCAAGTTTTTTTTGACATTCTATCCAGGCAGGTCCACGCATACTTAAGTAGAGAGGGTGGGTGCAATAATAAATAAAAGTGCAGTGAAGTATTGCAAAGACCAAGTGCAGCGCACAGAGAAAAGTACAGTTAAAACAGTGTAAGGCCATCATCTTTACTCATGAAAGGTCTATTTAAGAGTCTAATGACAGCAGGAAAGAAATGGTCCTTGAATCTGGAGGTTTGTCTTTTCATGGCCATGTACCCTTTGCCAGACAGGAGTGGGCGGGGGGGGGGGGGTGAATGAAGAGGGTGAGTCAGTGCAACATGGTACAGTAACTGCTTTGCCAAGACCTTGAGAAACCACAGAGAACTGTGAATGCAGCAACAGGCCAAGATACCAACAGACCTTCCCTCTATTGAGTCTATCTAAACTCCTGCTAGCTCATAGTTAAGGACCCATCCCCACTCTATTGATAACGGAAGTTTGGCCATTCTGTGTCCTCATCACAAGATTTGATTTTGCAAATGGCACTTAGTTCATTTTACATGAACATGTAGGTTTATCAGGCCATGACAGATTTAATGAGGTAGCAATTTGCTTGAGGCATGACAGCTGATAGATTATTCTTTGAATGCTCCTTTATTTTCATGTACATAAATACACAAAAGTGCGATTAATCCAGCAGTTTTACCAAGAAGAGAAAGAGAAGCAAAAGAGGGTCCTTTCTGAGACATCAAATGACCACCTTCTCCAATGCATGACAAAAATCTTCAAAATCGTGTGTCAACTTTCTCCTATTCTCTTAAGCTTTTGAATGACTTTCCGTACATCTGGCCTGGAGAGTGAAGTGGTGAATCTTGCCTTTGATATTCTCTGGGCGACATTCATCTAATTTTCTTGAATTTTTTCTGGAATGAGTTCAAGTATATACTGGAATTCTTAGAAAGACCCCAGCCGGTACTGGGAAATTAAAGCAATCCCATCATACTCTGGCACCAGGTACCAAGAAATAAATTCAAGCATGTTTATTGTATAGATTAATCCAAACGTTAGCATCTGGAACTTTGAAGTTCTCATCACATTGACAGTCACTTTATAATTACAGATACTTCTGGGCACTTGCAACTCTCAAAAGATCAAAACTGAGATGGCTGGACTTTCTGTGTGGGTTTCTTCTGGGTGCTTCGGCTTCATAGAAACATAGAAGATAGGAGCAGGAATAGGTCATTCGACCCTTCGAGCCCACTCCGCCATTCAACGAGATCATGGCTGATCTTAAAGTTCAGTACCCCGTCCCCGCTTTCTCTCCGTAACCTTTAATACCCTTATACTGAAGAAATAGATCTAATTCCCTCTTAAATAGATTGAATGAACCTGCCTCTACTGCCCTCTGTGGCAATGAATTCCACAGATTCACCACCCTCTCGGTATAGAAATTCCTCCTCATCTCGGTCCTAAATGGTTTGCCTATTATCCTCAAACCATGGCCCCGGGTTCTGGATTTTCCCAACATTGGAAACATCCCATCTGCATCCATTCTGTCCAGTCCTGCCAGAATTTTATAGGTCTCTATGAGATCCCCTCCCACATTTTAAAGATATTCAGAGTTCATAGATATTTGGGTGGCAAGGGCCTGTTACTGCACTGTATCTTTTTAAAATTATATTTACTACATTGTAGAAGCTGTTTCCAGCCATTGAAATCCATACTGCCCAATTGCACCCCAATTAATCGACAACCTTGTACCTTTTGGAGGGTGGGAGAAAATGAGCTCATGGGGAAAAGTGACGCCCATTTAAAATAGAGATGTGGAGGAATTTGATTAGCCAAGTCATCTTTCTCAGATTTAGCTTTATTTGCCATAAAATAAATTATTTGACCTCTAACGAAGGTTTTAATAGCATCCCAGACTACCTCTGGAGCAGAATTTTTACTGAACAAAAAAGGGATTTGATCTTTCATAAATTTCAAAAAATCAGGGTCTCATATTAATGCAAATGTTAAATCACCACTCCTTGGTTACTTTGGGCAAGTCTGATACATTAATAGATAAGTTCACAGGAGCATGATCAGAAATTACTACAGGAATCAACTTAAGAGATCAATTGTGGCTCTATAAGAAAGTAATCAGCTGTGGAAACCAAGTCGATGGGTGTATTTAAGGCAGAGATTGATAGATATCTGTATAGACAAGGTGTCAAAGGTTATGGGGAGAAGGCAGGGGAGCAGGCCTGAGTGAGAGAATGGATTAGCTCATGACGAAATGGCAGAATGGACTTCATGGGCTGAATGGCCTTCTATATCTTATGGTATTATGGTCTAAAACTCATATGAATCATGGGGAGAAGGTCGAACCTCCTTTCAGACAGCTCCGGATTTGTACCCTCGTTGCGGGTGCTGCAATAGCGCTAACTGCTGCGCTAACTGCTCTGTCCGCTTAATGAAATGAAATTAAATAAATATAATTCAAAACATGAGAGGAGAATTGATAACAGTGTCGCAGTCAGGCTGCACTAGAGAAGAGTTTGGAGGCTTATGACAAGCCTACAGACAAAGGAAATTGGGAACTGAAAATTCTGCTTAAAAGTTACAACTTCATCAAAATACAAGTCAATTGAAGTCGGGCACACGCTAGTGTTGACTGTGAATATTCTTCTGTGGGTTTCATTATTTATCCATTCATGATCATCGACGATCGGCGTAATACGCTGAGTATCACAAAGTGCATATTGCATTATCTCCACCAATGATCTGCCCTTTGTATAAAGTGATTGTAAAAATCATTGGATTGGAGAGATTTTTTTTCCTTTATTCATTTCTAACCTGTAAATTGCCTCTTCTGAATTAATTTTACTTTTTAAAAGGCCATTTCATTCCAAAATGGGGCCCCAGTACAAGACCAAATCAAGATCAGTCTATCAGTTGACATCAGCTCAGCCGCACATTGTTTCTCTTGGCTTCAAACAGGACAGTTGTTTAGACAATATTTTTGAGCATGTCGTGCAAATTCAGCTGATGTAATGCAGAACCTTAACACAGGTGTCCTGGACAGCAGGGTACTACGCAACAGGAAGTCTTGAGCAATAATGTGGGCTTGTGATATCAGGATGTGGTCAGGCAAACCTTGATTTACCAGCAATAGCAGGCACCTAACAAATGTCCCATTAGCGCACTTATGCAGGCATACTTGCCTGACTCCAACATGGCACAAAGCCACGCAATGTCATTTTTCTGTTTACGTTGACGCAATTTGTTAAGATGAAATTCCATCTTTGTGTCAGTTGCCGAGGCTTGTTTTAAGGGTTTGATGGACCCATTTGTGGAATGCACTGTTCGGAGTACTGAGGGAATATTTTCAAGACAGACAAATGACTTCCTCTGAACTGTGGGCAGTGCTCTAATTTGTAACTAAAGGGATCGCACTGGAACTGAAATGTGACAGAATGATATGTGACACCACACATGTGAACAAAGCACCAGAAACATTCTTGAATTGTGGGGAGCCTTTTTGTGATTTTAAGTGCGATCAATTTGCCTTTTGTCTGACATAAAAATATTCGTCATTGATAGCCATCAGGATATGTTAGGATAATCCTCGTGGAGAGTAGGCTTATTTTTCATATGAGCATGGTTATAAAACTATTATAGAGGCCTGCACTTTTTCCCTCAGCCTCTGTATGAGCAGTGTGTAATGCAATTGTTAAAGCTCTCGAAAGATAGGCCTGTCATCTGTTATCAAAAGAAAGTGGTCTATGTCAAGAAAATCAGAGAATCATTGCAATCGGAGCAATGGAAAGTCAAGGGAAAAGAAGGCGTAAAGTCGACAAGATGCTCAACTTTTGGGTTCTTTCAAGGCTGATCAAAAAGCACCAGAACAACAAGGTGATGATCCACAAATCTCCGAGCAAACCACAGCTTGCACCAAAGAATTATACTTCAAAGAATAATCTAACTAAAGAGGGTCTTCTCCCTTTAGTGTTATTTGGCAAATATTGGAATACAGCAAAGCAAGAAGTCAAAACACAATTTAATAAATAGCAAGCCATTAGAATCCAGTAATTTAGGAAAAAAATGGCCTTCTAGGTTTTGAGAGTTACATTATGAGGAGATATTATTATGAACATGTGATAGTACAGATCTATCACCAATGTATGTAGTGTATATAGTTACAGTATCTAGACTGTGCTTACCGTGATTGGCTGAGAGCTAAGCCACGCCTATTGTCTGGGCCTTAAAGGGTTGTGTCCCTAGCCGGACTGGTCGCCCCCCTGTGAAGAGCTCCTGTCTTTTGCTAATAAAAGCCTTGGTTTGGATCAACATGTCTGATTCTTTCGACGAGCTCTACAGAACAAGAGCTGTATTTTCTAGTATTTAGAATATTAAAGGATGGTTTGATTTTATCTCTTGAAATGTTTAAGGGAGTTGAGAGATTCAATAGTCTGAAGAGGCTGGAATCTGAAGCATAAAATATATTACAAGAGGAACTCCGCAAGAGTTGAGACCCCCTGCAGGAGGGTGGAGACAAATGATTTGGGAAATCCAGAACTAAGGGGAAAATAATTAAGAACTGAAGATGCTGGAAAAACGAAAAGCTGGAGTGAACAAAGAAATGCTGGAGGAACTCAGCATTCATTTGAGAGAAATGGTCAGTCTACATTACAGTGTGGGTCTCTTTGTTGGAGAAAGAGAAGCGAGAGGGGCTCAAAGTGTAAGGCAGCAGGCATGGAGAGAACCATTCAATCAAATCTTTGGGTTGGGATCTTTTATTGAGACTTCAAAAAGTCTGATAAAAGGTCCTAAAGCATTGACTGAGCATTTCTCTCCATGGCTGTTGCCCAACTTATTGAGCCCCTCAAACCTCTCTCTGTTCATCCACTGCTAAAGGAGATTGTCCAAAAAATAAAGGCATGCCTTTTAGAAATGGAATTAGAACAGAAGACATTTTGAAATTCATTTTCATAGGGCAAAATTTCTGGTGTTTGTGTTGCATATTTTTTTTCTTATCCTGAATTTAAAGTCATTTGGAAGTAATTTAAAAATGTTAGCAAATAAGCTCAGCTCATTGTCCCATGACAAAGGATTCAGAATGGTTTACTTCCACTAGATGCTGTGGGCCTGCTGAGTTTCCCCAGCACTTTTTGTCTTGTGCAGTGAGCTGTTGAGGAGAGGACTGTGCCCCTCTGTTCAATGTAGCAGGATCCACCCCACCACCACAGCCATATGCTGTTCAGCGGCAACGGGCTTGTGGAGTTTCAGCCCAGCCTGTGTTCTTAAATACTTGAATATGAGAATGAACTTATCATCATACATGTATCAATACATGCTGCAGACCAACAGGTACTTTGTAAAAAAAGAAATCAACAATATTATATAAAAAATTAAATTAAAAGGACATAATAAGTACAAAAGATAGATAAGTTAATAAATATTCACAGTTACCGCAATGCAAGAGAAAAAGAAATTAAAAACTTGTTAGCTTGTCAAAAACATGCTGCAAGCTGGTACAATAATCGTGACCCCAATTGTGTCTCCAAACACAGACATAACCTGAGCGATAATTTTTTAAAATGTTTGAAGTTAATTAGAATGATGTTTTATTGCTGAATTGCCATGATAAAATAATGAGATACAAGAAAAATACTGTATGGGAAAACATACCCTGAGAATTAAATTCTTGTGTTACATTTAGATTAAACAAAATCCTTTTTAAAATATCCACAGTAAAACCACAACAAATCTGTGCAAAATACCTCTTTCATCGTAGAATCTGTGGACAATTATAAATTTACTTATCCTAAGGAAAATAAACAATTTGTTTTCAAATGAGGGATTGATGGTACATAGTTTGATGCAGAGATAATTGCGTCGTGTTCTGTGGTTTCCTCAGCACTTCTACAATCTGAAGTATTAGAATGGATGGACGACAGATGAGTAATGAACCAACCTGCCGCCCTCCCAAGGAGCCCAATGTATTTGGAACCAGGTGTTAATTTTAAGGTTAGAGCAGGCCAACTTTAGAGTTGAGCACATCGTGATCATACTTAAAATGCTTGCAATTTAGGTGAAATTGCTTTCTTAAAACGGCTCACAAGTTAGAGCAAAAATATGAAAATGTTATTTGTTATCTGTCATCACATTGATCTAATTGCATGAAACAGGCCATTTCCAAAGATCTCATAACATAGATCATGTCTCCTTTTACCTTCTGAACTTAGTTCCTTCCTTCATTATATAATCATCTGTTTCGCCATTAAAAATATCCAATGAATTTGCTTCAACTGCCCCTTTCAATCTATTCATTAAATAAGAGATTTTAAGTTTAATTTTTTTAAATTTGGAGATAAGATTGGCCCTTGCAGCCAATGAGCCTACGTCGCCAAAATACATCCATGCGAACAATTAACCTACAAACAACCACAAACCCCACACAGCTCTGGAATGTGGGAGGATATCGGAGCACCCAGGGGAAACCCACACGGACAAGGGGAAAATAAATAAATTCCAAACAGTGTGCTGGATTCGAACCCACGTCACTGGCTCTGCGATAGCGTCGCACTCTCCACTGCCCTTAATTGTTGGATTTATCAGTGACCACCTCATTTTAGAATTTTTTTAAATGAAGCTTAATTTTTCTCATCTAAATATCTGGTATAAATTTACTACTTTCCCTTGAAAGGGCAATTGCATTATTTCAGAGAGATTCATAGGCAATTCTGACTTATTAAAGATGATATATTTGTCGAGTCTCATCAAATTGTTACTTAGTCAATGTCACAAAAGTGTTTTAGCAGTTTTGTTAATTACTGCATATGGTTCAGAGTTTAATATTATTTTTACATTTGATTTAAGATTACTGTGGAGCAAGACAAGGAAACAAACAATAATAGAAGCTTATATTTTCAGGTGCAACTTTTCGATTTGGAAGGCAAGATATGATAAAATCAGATGACGAATTAAAAATAGTTAATTAGAGATTTCAAAACATAAAATAAATGCAATATGAATCAGAATTTATCTTACCTATTTATGCATTAAGAATTTAATTACAGTTAAATTTGCTGCATTAAAGTTTCCAGTAAAAGAAGAACTTGTGGGCATCAGCATTCAGAGTTGAAATTAAAAGAGACAGATTATAATTCAATTTTATTCTAACTGTGCATATCAAAATTCCCAAAAAAATCCCTGCAACAAAATAAAAGCAAAACTCAATTGTGATACATCTTACAAATTAATTGATAGCCCTTTCTCCGCACCCCCCCCCCCCAACCTCCCCAAACAGGGCGTCAAATTATTTAAACAGGCTTTTCTCACATATTAATCTGACATGCCAGTGTTGAAGCGGCCTGTCTGGCTCTATCTATGCTCGATCATGCAGAAATTATTTACAGGCCTGTTGCTGTTATCAGTGAGCTGCAGCAGGCAGGGTCAGTCCATCTGAATGATGTCACTAAGGTTATCTGATACTGACCAGTAGTGTCCCCCTGGCAGAGCTCTGTAGTTGGTTTGCATGTCAAAGGTTAACAGCCACAATGTCACCAAGTGTAATGGGTTCAAATCACACCATTTCTGCTTGCAATCCTGCATAAAGGGCATATTGAGAGAAAGTAAAAAACAGCGGAGACTACCCTGTCTGGACCGTCGCATGCTCAGATTGATACAGTGAAGGTCCAGTCATTGGGGAATGAGAACTCTCTTTATACAATGACTCCGCATTATGAGTCTAAAATAATAAGACAATAAAAAGCTGCAGTAGGTTAAAACAACATGACAATCTCGTGGACCTTTTCTCCTGCCGTGGGACAGCCCACGCATTTATCTGCTATTTTACAAAAAAGCTTTTTCACTTATGAATGCATAAAAATAATGATAATAAAGATCTGAAAATAATTAAGTTTCTTGCATTGTATTTCTGATAGGGAGTTAACAAAAACATCTTCAGATTGTATTTTGCAGATTCTAAAAATTTGCTTCAAGACTGATTTGCAAAACAAGATAGAGTGAAATATGAAATTCTGCAGATGCTGTCATGTAAACACAATGCAGGTCACAGAGCATCCTTTATATAATAGAGATAAAGGTACATAAATGATGTTTTGGACCTGATACCTTTATTCTGTATAATTCTCCAAAAGTAGGTGCATTTAATTTTACAGAATATTCGTAGATACGAACAATCTCAGGGAAAAGCAATAATTAATGGTAACAGAAATTAACCTGCTAATTCGAGGACTCATCAATTAAATAAGGGAACATTAACAATCAGCCATTTCTGATGATAGCACACCCGAACTTTGTTCCTTGCTTTCTATTTTGATCTTTAGAAGTTCAACTAAAGTAAAGGCTTGTGGAAAAAATATACTTGTGCATTATTAAACTAAATCGACGAGACTTCAATGACAGTAACATTTATTTTTAAATTAGAAACCACTAAAAAATATATAAAATAGATTTTTTTTGTCATCATAATGAACTGGGTTCCAACCATCATTTAATTCCAACTTACAGATAGGAAACAATCACAGTTTCGGATCATTCACAACCATGCTCTTATACTTTGCTCTTATAGTTTATCTTACAGCAACTCCAAGGACGTTTTGAGATTGTAATGACTTGCAGTACAAAAGAATCCAAATTAAATATGCAACAAGATTTGCAAATTAAAGATGGTCTTGAAATAGTGTTGCCTTTAACCATGCATTATAATTACACCTGAATTATCACTGGACTGAATCTACACTCCTGAATGACCAATATGATCCTATTGTGTTATATACTTAAAAGCATGATAAAAGAATGAGATATTTTTGGCAGATCTTAAATAGTTTGCTATTAGTCTCAGAATGACCCCATAAAGTCACATAAAATAAACTGTTAATCATTAATTTATTAGTCTAAAATGCAGAAGTACATTTAATGAAATGGCAAATGGACTGTTTCTGGTATATTTCCAGTGAAACAGAATATTTTGAAGGAAAAGACTATTGTAAAATTAGAAAATGACCAATTCTCCCTTTAAAATACAATCCCACGGGATTTGGATGTGCTCTTGTAAAAGTCTATAAAGGTCCGAAAGCATCGTTAAATGCAATACCATTTCAATTTGCTCAAAGCTTTATTCCAAAAGCTAACAATGTTCAATAGGCTTAGTGACTTTGCTCTGTACATTACATTGTACACGGTATCTGAGCTATATTTAGTTCATTGGGGTACCTTTTAGTATATTTGATTGACGAGGGTATCCACCAGTATATTTTGATAAAGATTTTTCCATGACTGTGGGTGGTAGTGAGTAAGTATTTATTTAATTTGGCCTAATGTAACTAATTACTTGAATGGGTAATATGACCTTTATATCATTCATGATGGGGGATTCTCAGACACTAATGACAATATATGTGTCATGCAATGGACATATTTAGAACTCGGAGTTAACTCCTTCTGCAGTTGCGTTGCCATTTTATAAATCTTGAAATATTTCCTGATAACTTGCTTCTTGTGCCTAATGGTAGCTGGTATGCACTTCAATAAAACTACAAAATTGCTCACGGAATAATAGCAAGAGCTTGTGCTACAACAGAAATCGGTAGAAGTAACAGTACTGGGGAAGGCCACAAAAGAAAGAATGACGATTGAAACTAGATAAATCAGTGAAGATGAAAAAAAAGGCAACAAAAATTATTTCAACAAAAATCAAACATTAACCCAAGATGTGAAATGAAAGATGGGATGTAAGAGAAAAGGAATTATAGGGGAAATGTTCACAAAGAGCAACGCTGAAACAAGTCACAGCTTTTACACAGCAAAATAAAGGCCTAGGATTGGAGTGTGCGTTTGGAGAAACACTGATAAGAGATATTTTCAACAGATATCTGATCAGATAAATAGCTTCTCACCACTACTGCTCCACTGTATCTCCTTTGGAAAGAAAAATGGTGTAATGACAAGCAACAAAGAAAAATAGGAAAAGATGGATCCCAGGAGAAGGGAAATAAATCAATGAGCATATTAAAGAGATTAAGGAGAAAAGTTCATTGAAATAAACAAATGAAACAAATATATGCACACATGATAATTTCCCATCACTTTAACAATGTCTTCATCTATTTTCACTCACTTCATTTTCTTTCGGGTTCTATCAGGTCTTGTTTATCTTTTGCCAGTGTTTATGCTTAGAGCTTTCGCTATAAATTTATGTTGCAAATAGTTGAAAATACAGATCTGCTGAAACATGCAATCAACGCGCAAACTGCACCCCGTAGCTTCTGTGAGAATATTTTTGTGTCTATTTAATTACTTCAGTTTCCTCACAATTGTTGAGAAGCAAAAGCAATTCTAAAATATATTGAATCCTAAGCTGAATGATTCTTTTGTTTTAAAATGTCAAAATGATGATTCTATTTCTTTTTTTTTCTTCTTTTTAAAATATTTGTATCGAGTTTAACGTACCATCCATATACAAAATATTAAAAAAGATATTCCATCCCTTAATATTAATTGTGATTATCTAGTATTGTAATTATACATAGAAATCAATTAATTACTATTACAACAAATCACAATATATCTTAATAAGATCTGAAAAAAGGGAAATATACAGGATAATTATAATTAAACCAACAAATCCACTTAACTAAAAGAAAAAAAGCCCTCAAACTAAAATCAAGATTACAAGAAAAATAGAAAGATGGATCAGGTCACGACCTCTGGAAGATGGACAGATAGCCTGCAGCACCCAAATCACCTAAAACTGGGAATTATGATAATATTCAATAAATGGACTCCACACCTTATCAAACTGAAACTTTTTAAAATCTTTAATACTATACCTTGTGTTCTCTAAGCTTAAATATGACATTACATCGTGTAGCCACTGAGTCGGGTGAGAGTTCGTCTTTTCATTTCATTAAAATTGCTCATCTGGCTATCAACGTACTCAAAGCTAGAACTTTCTCTTGAGATACCAATAAAAGTTTATCTGGTCCATGTGAAAAACCAAACAGGGCAGTTAAAGAGCAAGAATCTAATTTAATCTTAAAAATTATTGACAAAAGAATTAAAATTGCTACTTCTTTATATTGAACATTTAATGAAATTTTTCTCTCTTATTTCTAATTCAAAATGAATGCCAAACAAACCTTAATTTCCTAACTTGAATGGAATTCTCTCTAAAATGGCATGTATATATACTGTAATCTTTTAAATTTTAATTATGTTTACAGATTGCCATAAATGTACTTGTAAAAAGGAGAATCCAAAAAGTAACTCAATGGGCAAAGTCAGCTCCATATTCTCTCTACTTCCAAGATTAAGGGCGGCACAATTAGCATCGTAGTTAGCGCCAGTGATCGGGACCAGAGTTCAAATCCAACGCTATCTGTAAGGAGCTTATACATTCTCCCTGTGTCTGTGTGAGATTCCTCTGGGGCCTGCAGTTTCCTCTCACCATTCAAAATGTACCAGGGGCTGTAGGTCAATTGGGTGTAATTAAGTAGAAAGGGCTCATGGGCCAAAAGGGCCTGTTGTCTGTATTTGTCTTCTGTGACCTTAAATGTAGGACAATGATTATCAAAGTATATTTAGATGAGGTTATGTGTTTGTACATAGACTTCATAGCAAGTGGCAAGATAGGATTCCAATCATATAGCTTCTGTTCCAGACAAACCACCTAGCATCGACATATTTTTGAAAGATTCACAGATCAGATTGACAGAGAATGAGCAAAAACAAATTGCTGTAGGAGCTCAGCAGTCAGACAGCATCCATGGATGATAATGTCAGTCAAGTTTCAGGTCTGGACCCTTCTCATGACTAAAGTGAAGGGAGTCATATCTTGTTCATAAATGGGGAAAGTAGTTGGGGGAGGCCCCGAAGTTGATAGGATAAAGGGCGGAAGGAGTGAGAGGTGGTGGAGAGACAGGTAGAAGGAGAGGCAACTCAGATTGAGGGGTGAGAAAAGTTAGAGAAAGGGAGGAAAATAAATGTAGGAATAGGTTAAAAAAAGAGTTGGGAATTGCGGGAGGGGGAATCTAAAATTAGTGAAGTCAGTGTTCATACCATTAGGTTTAAGACTGTCCTGGAAGAATATACTGTGTAGTTCCTCAAGTTTACGTTTGTCCTAATCCTGACAGTGGATGATGTCAAAGGCAGATATATCACTACGAATGGTTAGGGAATTTAAATGGTTGGTTACAGGAAGCTCGAGCTCATAATCTCAAACAGAGTGTAGTTGTTCAGCAAAATGGTCACCAACCTGAGTTTTTTCTCACTGATGAGGAGGCCACACTGAGTACCTGGAATGCAGTAGATTAGTTTGAACAATGCACATGTAATGCACATCAGGCGTGAGTTTTTTTTCCACAGAGAGTTGGAGGACCTGGAATGCATTGCTGGGGTGATGGTGGAGGCTAGAAAAATAGGGGCATTTAAGACACTCTCAGACAGGCACATGAATGAAAGAAAAATAGAGGGTTATGAGGGAGGGAGGGAGTTTTTTTTTTGCCGGGTAGGTGCACAGTAAACAGTCTGCCCAGCTATTGACATCAGGTGGCCTTTCCAATGGTTCATTACCTGCTGAGTTTCTTCAGTACATTTGTTTACTGCACTGGGCCCCAGGATCTGCAGGTTTTCTTGTTTATCAACATGAATTGCTTTGCTTCTCCCTAAATAACTGAACTAATTGTCCTCTTTGTCTACACAATTCATTTTCACAGTGTGAAGTATTGAGGCACAAAAAATTCTTCAATTCTTTATAGTGATACATTTTTAAAATCAGACCTTCAACCATCCAGTGAGATGTACAGTCCGAGACCAAACTCAACATCTTGAAGAGCAAATCATTCTTGGGATGACTTTCCCAATATTTTTTAACTTACTTTTATAATAGATGGCCTTCTTTTATCAATAAATACAATGTAATTTTGATGACTTAAGAGCATGGAAATGCAGTGAGGCTCAGGATAAAGAACTTGCATGGTAAACTATCTACTAAGCAATTATTACATCACCCTTTGGTTCAGGAGACAGATGATGTTCAGGCCAGAGAATTGGGCCAAGATATTATATCATACAGTACAACACATTTATGTCCTATAACATGGAATTTAATCTAAAGCTTGATTGTTATGGATGCACGTCTTGTAGAATTTGATTGGAGCAGTATTCATGCACACAGAGGTTGCTGGGTAAGTTTGAGTGATAGCAAGGTAAATTACCTAATAATCATATGATATATATCTTCCACATGGTATGGATATTGACTGCATGTTTGGCCTTTACCTGGAGGAATGGCTTGCATTCTCATTACTTAAAGAATTCCTCCCCCCCCCCACTGGTCCCTCCTTCCTGGAAGGCTGGCAAGGAGACCTGTAGAGAAGACTCCATTTTCATCATCAAGAATATTTCAGAAGATAGTCTCTTCCCTTTTCTACTGGCTTATTGTCCCAGGAATTACCGGAGAATTAACTGGGTCCAGTGGAAAAAGAAAACAGTCAGCACGCCAGCGTCAAATGATGTCATTTCACGCCAGGGATCGACAGCCTCGACCCCTACTCATATCCCCGGCATCAGCTGATGCCGGCGTGCCGATTAAACCAGTGGAAAAAGGACAGCAGAAAGACACCCATTTCCATTTGAAGGGAGAACACTCTGATCCCTGGCGATGAGTGTGTTCAGTGCAAAAGCAATTAGTGTCCCAGTTAAGGGTGGTCCAGTGGAAACAGCACAAAGGGCTTCCTATCCTGGGACACGGCATGGCCAATTAAATGGGATGCCAATGGAAGAAGAGCAAAATTGATGCCAAATTCCTTTATTTTCTCAGGATCCCAGACCACCCTCCCAATGCAATGGCCAATGTCCTATTGTCTGCAGAGGAGTGCACTCTCCCTCCTCGTGCATCCCCTGCCTCTCTGTTCTAGAGTGATGGTTCCCACTTTAATAGCTCCAGCTTTTCTAGAAGTTTTGCACAAGACTCTATAATTTGATTTGTTTGCTAATGCATACATAAGTCATTCTAATTGACTCAAAACATAGTATGTTGTGTGCATTAGATCTTCTTTTCCTTGCAGTTCTCCCCAGAACTAGTGCGATCCCAGGGCTTGCAATGCAAGTTTTTACCCTTGAAAAACCAGTGGCAGCAGGATACATAGTCGTGCAAGAATTGCGTTTACCAGCCTTACAGAGACAAGTGAATGAGCAGGATTGGGTTTCAGAGAGCTGCGCCCAGTAGTGGAAGCAGCAAATTAGTGGACAGCTGCAAGTCTAAATTTATACTTTCCTTCACTACTTTCTTTGACTAAAGTGCCAAGGGCTTAAAAATTGTAACAGGTAATGTTGAGAGAGGAATAAGATTCCCAGTGTAATGTGCACTCTAAATTGAAGTGAGTAATTAAATGAAGAATCCAAAGGTGATTTATGGCAGGAAACTCAGTGGAATGTTCTTCCTGCAATATGAAGGAAGTTCGGGATAGCCAGATTGACCATGTTGGCAGGATATGTGCCTTGCTGCAGCTCCTGAACGACTGCATTGCGCTACTGGGGATGGAGATGAATTTACTATGGGACATTCATGATGCAGAGGCCACTGTGGGTAGCTCACCGCACCTCAAGCAATGACTGCAGGAAAGCAATGGTTGACTATCGAGCAATGTTGCCTGCATCTGCAAGTAGTACAGAAATCCCTCATGATGATCCCAGAGGCTCACCACAGGCACCAGTCTTCACTCCACCGAGGACATCTACATGAGGCGGTGTCTTAAGAAAACAGTCTCTATCCTCAAGGACCCCCACCACCCAGGTCATATCCTCTTCACTCTGCTACCATCAGGAAGGAGGTACAGGACCCTAAAGATGAGCACACGGCGGCACAAGAGCAGCTTCTTCCCCTCCACCACCAGATTCCTGAATAATCAATGAACCCTGGACACTGCCTGACTTTGTCATCTTTTTCTTGTGCTATTTTTATTTATTTTGTAATGTGGTTTATATAAATGTTTGCACACTGCCGCAAAACTACAAATTTCATATCAATAAGTTCTGATTCTGACCTGGGCCAAAGAGCGTCTCTATAATGTTCTATGTTAACTATATATGAATGAAAATATGTATGTACATCACAAAATGGAATCTTGATGAAGGGTTCCAGCCCAACACATGGACAATTATTTATTCCCCACTGATGCGGCAATGAATTCTTCCAGCTGATTGTGCTTTTCTTTACAAATTGGAAAGGTGAGACAGGCAATCTGAATTAAATATTCTCGAAAAGATTGTACAAGTAGAAACAAGACCAAGAGACCATGGATGGGAGCTTGTTGCTTCAGCATTACTGACTCTAATGGAAGCAAGTCTCAGGAAATCAAGGCATATTCGTTGCTTATGGTTAGGGAATGGAGCAGGGGGAAAATATCAGCTTTAAACTCTTTACTGTTAAGAATATATGCTGCTGCGTGAGAAAATAATATGGTATTGAGGATTTAACGTGACTGAATGAACTCAGAGACAAGTGAGGAGTACACACACGCTTTTAATAGCTTACAATCAATGGCCAGTAGGCACAATAGTCCTTGGGTGAATCTGAGGTAAGACGGGAAAACCAGGATTTATATTGGGGTAGGTGAGGGTGAAGCCAGCCATCTGAACAATACATACAGTGAATTCCAGTTCACTGCAGGGTGTGTGGAATATTATGACATGAACAAATTAACTAAAGGAGTAACAAAACCCCTGTTCTTGACACTAACCAATTCCTGAGTTATTTATTTTGAAAGTTAGTCCAGCAACAAAAGTGATTGACCGAACAATCCTAGCTCTACTTAAAAACCTTGAAAAGTTATCTCATGCAGCAAATGTGTACGTGAGTCATATGGGAAATTGCAATTATTGAGTCATACTGGGAAAATGATGTATTTGGGAACAACGATTTAAGACCAAGAAAATCCTCATTTGCCTGTTGACAAACAGCATAAATGTACCTCATCTGTGTTTAAGCTGTTCATCACAATTTAACCCACCACGCATATAATCTGCATTCATCTCCACCTTGATCAAGGCATCTTCAGCACCATTAAAGTCTGGAGAGGCAACATTTCCTTTGGACAAGTGTGGGGAGGTCACAATTTTAAATTGGCGGGCAAAGCTAATATTAAAGACTCCAAATTGAGTCAAATGACTTCCTCCCAATACAGATATGATCATCTGATCAATGGTCGTCATTGGGATCTTAGGATCAAACATCCCGTAAATGTTAGATATTACCAGAGGCTGAACATTAATATACAATTGGATTTTTTTTCCTTGGGGAAGAATATTTAGAATTCATTATGATCTGGGAGTTAGCCATGGAAATAAGTTCCTGTTTACTGGCTTGAGGGTAAATTGAAACTCTGGGTAGAAAAAAAAGATTTTAAACCTAATAAAATAGAAATTTTTGCAGACAATCTATGTATTTCATGTGATGTTATTAATTTAAAACAAGATGCAACAGAAATGGCATGCATGTGCAGTGCACAATGGACATTACTTTTAATGGGTTTCTCTCCAGACGGATTCCAAGGGCTACATAGCACCGATATAAATTTGGAATGAATTATCTGCTGAAGTAATGGATTGCATCTCAAACACATCCTAAAATTTCAAGAATGTAAAGTCAGGGAGATTTCCAATCTGAGTCACTGTGGGAAATCCACCACTGAAGCCAACAATGGAATCTTCAGGGATGTGTGATATGTTTTTTTAGACAGAAATCCTGCGATTTTGCTGTAAGGAAGATCCAGCATTAAGCCAGCTTTGGTTGTTTACACTGAACTGATCCGGGAGCAAAAAAGTCTGGACAACCATATTTAATGGCATGTTAGACCCACTTTTTTCCCAAAAAATGGCTCAAAAATATTCCCCCAGGTCTTCTTTGCCAAATTGAAATTAGGGTGATAATGGTGAGTAATGTCAACAGTGATCAACATCGCTGTAGACTCTCCCAGTGGCGTCAGTCCCTTCATTGGTCATTGTTGTGTTGAGAAAATGTCAGGTTCGAGAGAGACAAGACACAAGTGTTTACAATCAAATGTTACTTTTATTAACACACAACTAATAGAAGAGCATGGGAAAATTGTAGCGGGAACAATTTATAAAAGTGCGTTGGGAAAATACGGGCACAACTTATAAAAGAACATGGGAAAATCTACTGCAAGTACTGATCTATAGCAGTGAGCGGTGTTCCGGAACTGTTACTACCTCTGTGGCTGGTAAAAAAGCAGGAACTGGAATGATCCCCCCCCCCCCCCCCCAATTCTGTGTTAGTGCTTTTTACACAGCAGGGGAAATGTAAAAAAGCCGCAAATATCGTAGAGCAAAGTGGCTGCGTATAAAGCACTATAGTCTCAAGCCTTGCAGAATTTTTTCTTTTGTGGCCTGGTCATGCACTCGAGGCCAACTTTGTTCCCTCTGCACACATGTGGTAATATTTTCCAACCGTGGCATGAAATACATACAATCAATTTACTCATTTGCAACTATGACCAGACCGCACACATCTCAGGAATGGTTTGGCAATTCTATGTCACGTTAAGAAACTGCATCACGTGACTAAATTCATAGGTTTAACAATAAAGTGAACCCATACTTATGAAATAACAAATAACACACCCTTCAGCATTTTTAAAATATATGTATATGGAACTGGTATGATGTGAAAAAATAGAGATTTTTGAACTTTGCTACATAATGTTCCACACATTTTTTGTTACTATGAACAGCAACTGGAGGCGGTCTGATTCATGCATTTGAAAACTTTTTACAAGACATAGTTGAGAAAGCTTTAACAATGATCCCTTGTTTGGATGAGGTTTGGAGGATTTGAAGAGGAAGCTCTTGAAGAATTAAAAGAAATTGTGGAGCAAATCTACAGCCAAGATACAATGAAATTCATGTCACTCACCCATCTCTGTGTGTCCCAATACAGAACAATTATATATCACAACTCTCACCCAATCCTAGTTGCCGCTCTTATTACAACATTTGCCTTCTGGGGCCATTTATATTCAATCACATTTAAATTACTCAGCAAACACTACAGTACAAACTGCCCACGTACAATTCTTTTTATCACAAGTATGTTGACTCAGAATTGGAAATAATAATCTTTTCCTGACTGACCAGTCAAAGGAATGAAAAGTGTAATAAATTTAGAACCAAAATACAACTTCATGAAAAATGAAGAAAGATGGAACATTAGGATCAAAGGCCTACCATGAGTCATTTATGCTGTGAGATCAAACCTGATGTTCTCAGTGCCATCCTGAATACTCCTCCTCCATTCTGAATGATCCTGGGTCAGATACTTTCATGAATCAGTGAAGCCATTTCACATTTTCAAAAGACTTTAGCCACTTTCAGGTGGAATAGCTGGGAGACTGCAGCTCTGGAGCTGGCTGCGGGTGTGTGCAAAGTGACATTCAGTGCTGAAGGCGCTGTTCTGGCACCTGAAAGGTTCCTGTCGACTGTGGCCGTAGTCCCGCCCATTTTCAGATGCCCAGGGGGAGCGCTCGGAAGCGGAGAATACACCTACCTGAGGATGGTTGGGTAAGTACTCCTCAGGCCTCCCAACAGCTGCATTTTACGTTGGGGCATTCTGGCCACCTGAAAGTGGCTTTTGAGAACTTGCTTGAATCGTATTCTTAATTGTTTGGCTGGCAGGTCAAAATGGAGTCTAAACAAATGTTAATGAGATGCAGATATCACATTTTTTAAAACCCTCCCCATTCTGCAATGTATCCTCTTCCTTTACATGTCTCTGAAAATCTCAGAGGCAATGATTAACACCAACTCAACCAGTCCTTGAGACCTGATTACTTGTTTGTGTTGTGTCTTTGTGATGCAAATTATATTGGTTCATTTATAACATTTTGTAGATAATGGTTTTGTCTATAAATATGCTAATTGTTTTTGGATGGATTACCTGTAGATAGCTACTCCCTAACTTGCGATCTGTGTAACTTACGTCCATCTGCACATATGACAGAATTTTAAAAGAAAATATAAGAAAAATATAAAATTTACAGAGTTTATGTTGCATTTGGCAGACTATAACAGGGATAGAAGGCATGTAAGAGCCAAAATGTGTGTACTTTGTTAGTCAGTTTCCCAGGGTCCATAGGCTGGGCCCGGCCATCTTGATTCCTGTGCACATTCGCAAGCCTTCGATTGGCCCATGTGCAATGGGTTGATGTATTGGAGTTCAGTTGGCACATATGTTAGAGTTAAGGGCACAAATTCAATTTATTCAGGAAGCCAATTAACAAAGTAAGAATGCACATTTTGGATCTTACATGCCCTGAATCCCTGTTATAGTTTGTTAAACATAACATTTGATTAAAAAGTTTTCTTTAAGACTTCAGTACTCCATGCGGGCAAAATTCCAATTTACATCCATTTTGTGATGCAACCAAATCTTCGGCCCCAATTATGGTCATAAGTTGGGGAGAATCTATACATCCTTTCGGCTGATTTTTTTTCTCTCTAGTAAGTGAAAGCCTCATAATTGGATTAGTGTGCTGGAGAAATTCAGCTGGTGTGGAAGCCAAGTCATTGGGTGTATTTAAGGCAGAGGTTGATAGTTTATTGATTAGCCAGGGCATCAAAGGTTATGGGGTGAGAGCCAGGCAGTGGGACTGAGTAGGGAAATGGATCAGCTCATGATTAAATGGCGGGGGAGAGTTGATGGGCTGAATAACTTATTTCTGTCTTATTTAAAATCCTGCATCCCCTCAGGAATTCTGTTCTACTTATAGACAAGTACAATCTCCACTTACATCACAGCTTTAGTGATTGAGTTATCATTCAGCAACAGAAATAAATTAAGTTTAGTACTATAATTTGCAACAACCACCCCAGTGTAATACAATCCAGATGCCCTTCAATTGATACACCAGATTTACGTTGGTAGTAATGAATTCTGCATGAGAGCTTGACAAATCTGGATCAGACTGTGCGACTAATTGATGCCTCATTGCAAAGGAAAATCAGTAACTTTCAGCTATGGTCCTCCAATTGGCTCATTTGACCAACTTGCCAATCCACTTCTGGACCTATGGCACTGAACATCACTCCCATTATATTCAGCCAATGGATTATAGAGACTTGCTTCAAGAAAAAAACACATGACATCTGGTTTTGTGTCAAAGCTTATGCATTTGCTTGGCAACTGAAGCCAGGGCTCCAGTGATAACAAGTACAGACGAGCTAATTAACTTGCTTCTGGAAGCAATTAAACATGGAGTCAACAACAGATGAAAACTGGTGTCCTTATCGTGCAAAACCAGTCACAAAGATGAGTTAAGAATATTTGGTGAAACCTTAAATAATTACAGAACTATGTTACTCATTTAAAATTAAGTTTGGAGTCAGCTTTGGGAATTGGTTATCCAGTTGTAATTTCAAATAAAAGAAAACTGTAAATGTGTTACGTGTGAGACCATGCCCAAAGGGATTGATTGATTTAGAGTGCTCATGTCAGTGAGCCTTCTCATTGGTCTTCAAGAGGTCACTCATGCTCATACTCCCGAAATTTGACAGCATAGTCCTTAATCCGACCACCCAGTTTTCAAACAGCGCCGATCTGGACATTCAATCAGTTTGACTGAAGGTATGGGGATGGGGGGTGGGGCCTACAAGGAAAATTTCTCTCTGAGGTTTATTATCTAGCTGCACTATGATCGGTTGCAACCTGCATGAGCAGCTCCCAGAGTTTGTACTGTTACCCTTTGGGATTCCTTGTTATCTGGTCAATCTGACACGGCAGAGATCCTGGTGAATCCCTCAATAACCCTGTCATCCTTATAAATCCCTGCATCATTAACTGGCATGGTACTACTGATCAAATCCATTCAGCTATAATCCCAAATGCATTACCCAGTGACTTCCACAATTCTCTTGAGGCTAAAGCTTTGACAGTGATTACCTCTGGTATGTAACCACTCCTACAAACAACATCCCACAGTGAGTTGTCTGCCTGATGCTTCAGTCGGGAGCCACTTCATATGGGATTTTATGGCTGCTTTCCTTTGTCAGTCAATTCTCGCAAATCCTTTTACAGAATACACAGAAGACTGAGTGGGCCACACTGCTCACATTAGGTAACCATATCTTTTGAAAGAGCAACCTGTAGTCACTCTACTATAATCAAAAGCCCTTGCCACCCTTTGAAACCTATTGAGATTAAACTTACTATCATCTGCAAACATGAAAAAGCAAGATAAAGCATTTTATGACATTAGTACAGGAATATGCCGACACATCATGGAGTGATAACAAGATAATGAAAGTGTCCAGGTTTCTCTTTAAGCTCTGGAGTGAGTGAAAAGCTACAACTGTTATGTCTCAAACCACCCACAACAGAAGATGCAATTCAAAAAGGTTACATTTTAACTTTATATTTATTAATAATTATTGACAATTTCTTAACACAATTAACCCCACTATATTTATAGCAAATATACAGATATCATATATTTAGTGTGAAAACCCCAGACCATTACAGTCTGTGTCCAATACTCAAAAAGGAAAAAAATAGTCCAAAATCTCCAGTCAGTCAGTCCAAAAAACAGTCCACAGAATTCAGTCTCAATGTCCAAGTTCAGTTCTTTAACTGACAACAAAGGACGTTGCATTGCAGTAAACTTATGAATCCTCAATGAGGCATGTGCATTTCACACAGCTCTCCAGCTGCCTTCTGCTTTTTCCAACTGACCCTCCAACTGACGCTCTCTGCTTCACAGCTGGATTCTCCCTTTTTCTCAAATGTTCCAAGCCATTGGCGGGTCATCACTCAGCTGTACCACAAGTTTCAGAGTTCTTCGCAGAAATCCATCCTTTATAATGACAGTCCACAGTCCAAAAGGTCAGCCCATGGTCCATAACACAACCACTTCATAAGAAAGTGTCCTGAAATGTTTTTGCCCACTTACATTTTGTTCCTCATAGTGAGACCTTGCCAAATGTAAATCATTTTGTTTTGATCCTGGATCTTTCAAAACATTTCACAATATTCTAGTGCAAAAAATGAAAGCTAGAACCAATATCACTTGAATTACCAATAAATTGTGCTGCATCGGGAATGTTCTGAAGAATATGAGCATACATCAATTGAAAATCAGAACCACACAAAATAATAAGTTTAGATTTCAGATTTTTTTCAGATTGATTGTCAGAGTACATACATGACATCACATACAACCCTAAGATTCTTTTCCCGTGAGCGAGGCAGAATTATCACTTATTGTTAGTGCAACAAAAAAACTAATTCAACACACATCTATAAATAAAGAAAAAATGTAAACAAACTGTCTGTGCAATATAGAAGGAAAAAAATCAATAAAGTGCAAAAGTAAGAGTTCTTAGAGAGTCTGAGTTTGTTGTTGAGGAGCCTGATGGTGGAGGGGAAGCAGCAGCTCCTGAACCTGGTGGTGTGAGTCTTGTGGCATCTACACCTCTTTCCTGATGGTAGGAGTGAGAACAGAGTGTGTGCTGGGTGATATGGATCCTTGATGATTGCTGCTGCTCTCCAAAGGAAGAGTTCCCTGCAAACATATGGTGGGGAGGGTTTTGCCTGTGATGTTCTGGGCTGTGTCCACTACCTTTTGCAGGGCTTTACGCTCAAAGGTATTGGCGTCCCCAGGCCAGTCTGTGATGTAGCCAGGTTTTCCCGATGTCATACCAAACATTTGCAAATTCATGGGGAAGTAGAGGTGCTGACAAGCTTTATTCATGATGCCTTTGGTGTGTTGGGTCCAGGCAAGATCCTTTGAGATAGTAACTCCCAAGTGTTACATTACAGACCAGCAGCAATAGAAATTCACCAAGAATGTTTTATTGCTTTCTTTTAAAACAATACATTAATAACTACAAATAATATAACACATTAGTTAAATCAAAACCAATAAAATGCTAATATATTTGTGTGTGTGTGTGTGAGAGAGAGAGAGAGAGAGAGAGAGAGAGAGAGAGAGAGAGAGAGAGAGAGAAGGAATAATTAGAGTCCAATTCAAATAGATCTGGAGGATTCAGAAGGAGGATTCAGAAATATCGATCCTGCTCCAGGGGATATGATTCTGGTTTCCTCTTCAATTCTACCAAAAAAAAATAAAAGCTCATTATTTTGAGACCAGGGCTTTGAAATCAGATTGTACACTGTCGCTTTTCATGGTTTATATGATCCAGTTTCAAATCTATCCAGAATAGATTGTACTGAAGCTCAAACTCAGGGAGTTAAGTTAACTCTCATTAAAATGTTTGTCCACCGAGAGATCTGTCATCTGACCAGGTTCATTTCCCAGATCCAGTATGGTCTCCTCTTGTCGGCTGGGCCACAGCTGTGTCAGGAATCCTTCTCCAATACGGCTGACAAATTTAACCCTCTTGCAGTTAGGAAGTGCCAGTCAATATTGAAATTTGAAATCTCCAATAACAACAAGTGATAGCTCCTTTCCTATTTCTGACATCCACCAACACAGTCTCAGTGGACAATCCCTCCTCCCTTTATCTTCTTTGGCTTGGCTTCGCGGACGAAGATTTATGGAGGGGGTAAAAAGTCCACGTCAGCTGCAGGCTCGTTTGTGGCTGACCAGTCCGATGCGGGACAGGCAGACACGATTGCAGCGGTTGCAAGGGAAAATTGGTTGGTTGGGGTTGGGTGTTGGGTTTTTCCTCCTTTGCCTTTTGTCAGTGAGGTGGGCTCTGCGGTCTTCTTCAAAGGAGGCTGCTGCCCGCCAAACTGTGAGGCGCCAAGATGCACGGTTTGAGGCGTTATCAGCCCACTGGCGGTGGTCAATGTGGCAGGCACCAAGAGATTTCTTTAGGCAGTCCTTGTACCTTTTCTTTGGTGCACCTCTGTCACGGTGGCCAGTGGAGAGCTCGCCATATAATACGATCTTGGGAAGGCGATGGTCCTCCATTCTGGAGACGTGACCCATCCAGCGCAGCTGGATCTTCAGCAGCGTGGACTCGATGCTGTCGACCTCTGCCATCTCGAGTACCTCGACGTTAGGGGTGTGAGCGCTCCAATGGATGTTGAGGATGGAGCGGAGACAACGCAGGTGGAAGCGTTCTAGGAGCCGTAGGTGGTGCCGGTAGAGGACCCATGATTCGGAGCCGAACAGGAGTGTGGGTATGACAACGGCTCTGTATACGCTTATCTTTGTGAGGTTTTTCAGTTGGTTGTTTTTCCAGACTCTTTTGTGTAGTCTTCCAAAGGCGCTATTTGCCTTGGCGAGTCTGTTGTCTATCTCATTGTCGATCCTTGCATCTGATGAAATGGTGCAGCCGAGATAGGTAAACTGGTTGACCGTTTTGAGTTTTGTGTGCCCGATGGAGATGTGGGGGGGTTGGTAGTCATGGTGGGGAGCTGGCTGATGGAGGACCTCAGTTTTCTTCAGGCTGACTTCCAGGCCAAACATTTTGGCAGTTTCCGCAAAGCAGAAAAGGTCCCTTTATATAGCCATAAAAAACTGTCACAAAATTCACAAGATGCCAGTTGAAGTAGTGAATGTGGGCTCAATGTTGGCATTTACGAAAACAAATGTGGTAACTGGATGGAAGGGGTATGGAGGGCTATGGTCCAGTTGGAGGGCTATGGTCCTGTTGGAGGGCTATGTTCCTGTTGGAGGGCTATGGTCCTGTTGGAGGGCTATGGTCCAGTTGGAGGGCTATGGTCCAGTTGGAGGGCTATGGTCCAGTTGGAGGGCTATGGTCCAGTTGGACGGCTATGGTCCAGTTGGAGGGCTATGGTCCAGTTGGAGGGCTATGGTCCTGTTGGAGGGCTATGGTCCAGTTGGAGGGCTATGGTCCTGTTGGAGGGCTATGGTCCTGTTGGAGGGCTATGGTCCAGTTGGAGGGCTATGGTCCAGTTGGAGGGCTATGGTCCTGTTGGAGGGCTATGGTCCTGTTGGAGGGCTATGGTCCTGTTGGAGGGCTATGGTCCTGTTGGAGGGCTATGGTCCAGTTGGAGGGCTATGGTCCAGTTGGAGGGCTATGGTCCTGTTGGAGGGCTATGGTCCAGTTGGAGGGCTATGGTCCTGTTGGTGGGCTATGGTCCAGTTGGAGGGCTATGGTCCAGTTGGAGGGCTATGGTCCTGTTGGAGGGCTATGGTCCTGTTGGAGGGCTATGGTCCTGTTGGAGGGCTATGGTCCTGTTGGAGGGCTATGGTCCAGTTGCAGGTCATTGGGATCAGGCAGAATAATAGTACTGGACAAACTAAATGGGAAAAATGCCGTGTGTGTGTGCTGTAGGGCATACATTCTCAACCTTTCTTTGGCTATGAACTCTCTACCCCCCCCCCCCCCAAACTTTCACCATTGGACTCTGCTCAAAGTTTCTGGAGCCCTTTCCCTGTGAAGCAGTTGTTTTGGTTTCTTCCGTACTTCTCACCTATTGACTACATAAAATGCTTTCCAACATTTATGTTACTTGAGGTGAAAAGAAAACAAGCATTTTACATAGATGTGCTGAGGCCCCCCCCCCTCCCCATCCCTCCCAAGGGGGATGTAGGGCCCCTGCTGCAGTTTTCCATGGTTCTGACTGAGGACTGCACAAATGTGCTGGAGATACTCAGCAGGTCCTACAGCATCCATAGGAAGTAAATGTGATACATCTGACTGATACACTATCAGTAACTTCCAAAGACTGGAAGTTGCCAGACGACAGGCTTTTATTCCCTTAAGACTGAACGTGCACTCATTTAACTAATGTGTTATGTTATTTGTAGTTATTAATATATTGTTTTAAAAGAAAGCAATAAAACATTCTTGGTGGCCCAATTTCAGGGTTTGTTCTGGAGGATGGACTTGGGTGTAACCACCTTTATTAGGAAATTCCAAAGGGAGGAGTCACAGGTTATTCAGCAAGGAGGCAGGCCAGCCATATACACAGACACAGTACTGGGAATCTGGTGGACTGGGAATCCGGTGCGCTGGGAACAAATAGCATAACTATGAAATCACCACACTGATAAGGGGCCTTAGGCCAAGACGCTAGCTCTCCTTTACTTCCTGTGGACGCTGTTGGACCTGTTGAGTTTCTCCAGCACATTTGTGCTTTGCACTCAACCCCAGCATCTGGGGAGGAGTCATGTGATGGAGTAGTGGCTGGTCAGGTGGAAACAGCCCTCTCCAGAGAAAAGAACAATAAGTGTGAAAAAACAGAGCTCAATAAACATAAAATACAGGAAGAGAAAGATAAAGTTACAGAGAAGAGACAGAAGATGGCACCCAAAAGAGAAAATGTAAGAATAACAGAGAAAAGGGAAGAAGGAAAATCACTGGAGAAGAAGAAGGCTTTACCTGCACGTCGGAGCAGAGAGCCACCATGGAGAGGAGCGGCCAATTTCCAATGTTGGTGAATCCCCAGAGGAGCGGTGTCCTCCCGACCGGCGGACTTCAAAAATGGCTCTCAGAGCCAAGAAGAGGTCCGCAACTGTGCATGTGCGAGGAGTTGCACATCCACAGTGCGTAAGTAAAAGAAAAGGTTAACGCCGACAGGAGGGGGATTCAGCTGAGGAGTGGCCAGCTGTGGAGCGGCCAGCTGAGAGACGCCCAATATCGAGGCATTTGGCTGGGGGAAGTAAAGAAGGAGAAAAGAAGAATAGTGAGAAAGAGAACGAAGGGCAGAAAGAGGATGAACGGGAACGGGGCGACCTGCGGCAGGAACCCCAGCAGCGGGTCGACCTGCGGCAGGAGGCCCATCAGCGGGTCAACCTGTGGCAGGAGGCCCACCAGCGGGTCGACCTGCGACAGGAGGCCCAGCAGCGGGTCGACCTGCGGCAGGAGGCCCAACAACAGGAGACACACCAGCTGGAGGCCCAGCAAGGATACAGTTGGTCAAGACTGAAATAGGGAAAAGAGTAGAAAATGTGGAGGAATGAGAAGCTACTGTAGAAATGGAGATAAATGATTTAAGAGGGAAGTTGGAAGAGAGCGAAATAAAAAGTAAAGAGACAAAATTTATTGTCACAAAAAATTGACTTATTGGAAAACTACAGTAGGTGAAACAACATAAAAATAGTGGGCCTGAAAGAAGGCAAAGAAGGTTCAGATATGAAGGAATTTATAAAAGGATGGATCCCGAAGGTGCTGGGAACAACAGACTCACTTGAAGAAATAGAAATCTAAAGGGCGCATAGAGCGCTGGCAAAAAAGGTTAGAGAAGACAACAAGCTGTTGGAATATAAGGGACAAAAAATATTTTTTTTACCCGGATATAAAATTTGAACCTTTAAAGAAGAGGAAGGAATTCAACATGGAGAAAACAATCTTATGGAAGAAAGGGTATAACTTTATATTAAGACATCCAACGGTACTCAAAGTATTCATTCCTGGGGAATGGAATAACTGTTCTCGGACCCAAAGAAAGCCCAAGAATTTGCTGAAGATTTGCTGGACAGGAGAGAGGAGGAGGAGTGACAATAAGGAAGACCGGCAAGAAAATATACAAAAATATGTAAAAATATTAAGTAAAGATAATGTATATATAAAGATGGATAAGAGAAGGGGAAGAAGGTAAAAAAAAGAGAGAGTTTTGTTTGAAGTCTAGGAAAATAGTGTTCTCTGGGGGTGATAATAAGGGACACTGCTAAATTGGTTGACGCTTGCGAGCAAGTTCGCAAACCGAATGGAAAGAGGAGTTGTGGTTGACGTCAAGGGGCAGAAGGCAATCCAAGGAGGGAAGGTTCATTTGGGGTTAAAGGGTTATTGCTTGTAGGGATTGTTGGGGTATTTCATGTCTTAAGTGCGTTGTCATATACTGAGATTAAAAAGGAAAACAGTAATGGAAAAAGGGGATGGAGGTGGTGAAGAGGCGGAAAAGAGTGAAAATAAAGATATAAGATGGCCACGTTGGACTATATGACTATAAACATTAATGGAATATATAACCAAGTTTAAGTGTATCCCATTGGGAAAAAAAGAAATCACATATAATTTAAAAGACAAAGTTACAATAATTGGGGAAACCTGGGAACCATAGATGGAACATGGCAGAAAGAGCAGGCCTAGCACCACCACCACCTAAAATGATAAGAAGATAAACACGATCAGATTTAACATGAATAAGTAGATGATACACATTTTTTGTTTGTATTCCTTTTGTGTAAAGATATTGTTTTATTGTATTTTATATGTCCAATATTTACTGTTTTTGGAGGGGTGTAGGGAGGGGGAAGGGAGGGATGGGGGGAATAAAAGAGAAAATGTCACTGGGAATATTTAAAGAGATGCATCTGTAAATATATTGCCTGATATGGTTCATAGTGCGATAAATAAAGAATTACAAAAAATACCCCAGCATCTGCAGGCTTTCCTGCTTAACCCAACGTGCAGACTTATTCTTACAAGGATTGTACTTTGGATGTACTCTGAAAACCTGTCAGCTGTGTGTTTTAAAGCAACATCCAGCTCCACATAACACTCTTCCACTTGACTTATTAAGAACTACAAGTGCACAGGGTTTAACTTTACATTAGGCAGCCATAACCATTACTCAAAGCCAACTGAAGATCCAAGTTTCTCTAAACAAATTGAAATTGTGGCCTGCAAAGCTTTTGAATGAACATAACAACATTTTCGTCTGCATTTACAATTCAGTTTTTGTTTACATCTCCTCCATGTAATTGAAGCATTACTGAAGTCACTGACGATAAATGCAGTAAGATTGAGTGGAGCATACAGTTGGGTTAAAGTTCTATAATGATTGATACCACAGACTGCAATTAATTGAAACTTTGTTTAACCTGTATTAATTACTTTGTGCACTGTTTAGGAATGATAAGTATTAAGAACTTTTAGTTTTGGAAAGATGGATCCATTGCAATGAAGGACTGCGTGCGTGCTAAAGTGCAGAGAGAAGTTAAATGGGACCAGTAAGATACTAGACTTTATTTCTTGAGCAATGAAAACCTGGGAGGCAACATTCCTGTTGATGTGAATGGAGGGGATGTTTAAAGTTAATAATCTCCAGTTTAAGCGTAATCCCCCATTCCATCAATGACTGGAAAAATCAGCTTTGCTTGAATTCCATGCTTTTAACTTTGCTACTTTTAAATCATTTCTACTTTTAATTAGCCAACACGAATGAAGAAATAGACATGGTCCAGAGTGGTGCGGCAACTTTAAATTAATATTTATGGTCATCGCACTTGATAGCCTAGTAGCGGTTAGCGAAAGGTATTATGGTGCCAGCGACCGGGATTCAAATCCACCACTGACTATAAGGAGTTTGCATGTTCTGCCTGTGTCAGTGTGGGCTTCCACCAGGTGCTCTGGTTTCCTCCCACCCTTCAAAATGTACAGGGAGGTTGTATGTTAATTGGCGTATTTGGGCGGTATGGGCTCGTGGGCTGGATGGGCCCGTTACCATGCTGTAGTCTAAAACTTAAAAAAAGTGAAATAAACAATGATTAGACTTCAACAGAATTTTTGATGCAGAGATTAAAAATCAAACTTGAATTGAATTATTTATTGCCACATGTGCCGAGATACAGTGAAAGGCTTTGTTTTGCATGTTATCCAGGCAAGTCAACTCATTCAGCAGGTGGTGCAATAATAAAGGAAAATGTTGGACGCAATGTTACAATAAGTAAAAGAATACAGGGATCATGTTACAAAGACAGAGTGAAGAGTAGAGAGAAAAGTGCAGTTAAAATAGTGGAAAGGCTGTATGATTTCCTCATCGCTTTCTGATACATTGGTACATCACTTAGCATGAGCATTCCCTGGAGTAGGAGTGCAAATTGATTGCAGTGATAAAAAGGGGTCAATGTTCCACTATGTGGAAAGAAGATTCTAACTGGCTGTACTGTTGCATTGGGAATCCGGTGGTCTGGGAATCCGGTGGTCTGGGAATCCGGTGCAAACCATGCCCTCTTTAATGTGTTTGAACCTAACAAAATCCATTGGTGCTCAAATGTGGAGTGGGTGCCTGTGAGGGTTAGGCCCAAGTGTTGGAAGACTATGCTTGAGATTCGGGGTTCTGCCTAGAACATTGAATTTGAGCCATTGGTGGGGATAGTCTGCATGTGCTGATCAGACGTCTGGATCCTGATGTCTCTCTCATTGCCTCCAGATGGGTGTTTCCTCCTCTTGTCACTTTGCTTTTATCTATTGAAATGTCTCTGGGCTGAGGAGATCTGTGCAATCAAACATTGCATGGGAACTGAATTTTCTAATTTTACAAAACCGCCACCCACATCTGGTTTTATTGGTTCCATCTCTACTTTAATTGAGATAGTTGTGTGGCACAAATTTACCTGCTCCCATTCTCTTAAACATTTTTTCCTCCTTCCTTCCATTAGTGGTCTCTTCCTCAACTTGCCTCTCCACCTCTCCCACCTTCTCTGTTCAATTCCCGATCATCTCTTGACCCTTCCCCCTTTAATGCCTGATATCTTTTTAATTCTTGATATCGTGTCCTGACCCAAAACATTGACTGACCATTTCTCTCTCCATGGATGCTGTCAGTCCTTCTGAGCCCCTCCAGTTTCTCTTTGTCCACTTAATGAGCAAAATTGTATCACTTAGGTGTCAGTCAGATGAAAGAACTGTTTTTATTTATGTTTGTGAGTTACCTCATTAAATATGCATCATAAAAAAGTTGCCTTCATTCAAATTAGGAGAACTTTATACAAAGTTTTCCCTAAGTGCAAACATGTTTAAATTAATAAGCATGTTACGACTCGGTTTATATAATGGCTCTGGTAACAAGACATGAGGAAGTATGCAAGAGAATAATGGGTACCATGTTTCTGTTCAGCACAAAGTTGGAACCCCTTTTGAACTGAATTCCAGATAACAAAAGACGTAGATTTCTAGTCATGTTTTGAAACAGCCTGTTTATGTGCATAGAACAGGCAAAACAATGTTGCAGAAAGATCCCAAATTGACATTTGGGGCCTTATTTGATATGCAAAAGGAGTCTCAAGGCTGCTTTGCCTATGGCTAAAGAATGTCCTTAATTTCATGCAGAAAACAATCTTTTCAGAGGTAGTTTTGTGGAATGCTAGGAACCATTTGCACTAATTTCTTGGCCTTTATACCCATATTACCAATTGCTGTAATTTTGGTATTTTTTTGTGCTGCCTCAGTTCAACAACTTTCCTCATCGTCTCTCACTAACACTAGAAATAAACCAGTAACGGGAAAGACTCAAAATTTGGCCAACCCGAACATTTGCTCGGACAAACGGATGGCATGGTTAGTGCAGCAGTTAGAGCAGCACCACAAAGGCGGCAGTGACCCGGGTTTGAAACAGGCGCTTCCTGTAGGAATCTTTGCTTTTCCCCGTGTGGGTTTCTTCCAGGTGCTCCGGATTAAATCTATTAAATCTAATAGCGGTATCCATGCAAGAAGATTTAGGATTAAACCCTTTGTTGTATAGATTGAAAAGTTTCCACTTTTTTGCAGAACTCATTTGTGGCCGAAGCAGAGGTCAAATTTTTCCCATTTTGTTCAATGCATAAGAACAGGTTCTCATTGAGTAAATCAGCTTCTTATTTGCTACAGAAAAGATACATAAAATTCTGTTACCTGATTCAACAAGGAAAGACCTGGAATCATGAATCAATATGGTGCTAAAAACAAATACACTACCACTCTTTTAATAGTGCCATTTATTTAAAGTGAAATATTTTAGTTTCCTTCGAATCCTGTTATAGTATCCTCAGGCACTCAACCACAGAAACTTGTTGCTCGTCCAGCAAAAAGGTATTTATTTATAAAGCTTATTTAAAAAAATAAGCTTTGCATGTATGGACCTTTTTTTATATTTAATATTTTTGTTACATCCGATAGGGTGATTAAATATAAGATAATAGAAGCAATTAATAACTGAGGATATCGTAACGACAAATACAAATGGATAAATGTTTGCATAAAACTAGTATTAGCTTAAAATGACTGGCAGGCAAAAATACTTCCTTCCACCAGAATTTTCTTCATATTAGATTGCAGAAGTGTTGTGAACGAATTGAATGAGGGATAAATGATATTCTGTTTATGCAAAATATAGGTCAATGGCTGATGCAAATTGATGAAGATTTGGATATAATAGGCACTTCTATCTCTTCGACCAACAAACTTGCACATACCAATTCTCCTTTAAAAATCACAAGAACATCACTGAAGTCCAAGTCAGATAAATATAGATCATGGCTCACTCCCAATGGCAAGTTAAATTAGAATAATCCAACTTGCTCATAACCAATCAAATAACAAAATAACAGTGAAAATTGATGGAATATGTGAAAATGGAAAACATCACTAGTGTATCAACGAATTTAACAAATATTAAAAATTGACAATGACCTGATTTGTATGTATCAATGTGTGCATGTGGTTAGAATTCATTCCACATTATTGACAACAAAAATGATTGTCAATAAAATATACTCAGTAAATGTTTAATATTATAATTGGGACCACATACTCACTTAATGCCCACAACTAAAACAAGCTGTGGCCTTCTCTGATCTTCATCCAGTCTTGTTCAAAATTATGTTGTTCATTTTATTAAAGAAGGCCATTTGTATTTCTATACTTCACCATGGTACTAAGTTACATAGAAATACTGGAAGAACACAGAAGGGAGAAACGATGGAAGAACTCAGAGACAGAAGTTCAAGGAGCTCTAGAATCACAGCTGTCTGCAGGTGTTCATGTTTCACTCCATGTTATTTTTTTTACCTCAAATTAATATGGGTACGAAATATCTTGTGGTTATGGTTTCCAATGCCAACTAATCACAGTGACTTCTTTTCCAAAGACCCATTGCCCGAGGATGAATTAAACTGTTACATATTCCACGTGGGAACATAACCCCCAGCACCATTACACAAGAAAACAGGTAATTCCCTGAAGCATAAAAGGCTGAGAGATGACCTTAGAGAGGCGTTAAAAAATCATGAGGGGCATGGATAATATGAATGATCACAGTCTTATTCCCAGAGTAGGCAATTCCAGTACAAGAGGGCATAGGTCTAAGGTGAAGGGGTGGAGGTGGGGATTTAAGATGGACCTGAGAGGCAACTCTTTCACTCTAACAGTTATTCGTATCTGGAACTAAGTCAGAGAAAGGTATAGAGTCAGGTGGAATTATGACACGCAAATGATACTTGGACAGATATCAGGAGGAGAAAGATTTAGAAAAATATGTGAAAACACAGAAATGCAGGAGAAACTCAGCAAGTCTTGTAACGTTCATATGAAGTGAAGATATATAACTGATATTTTTGGCCTGAGCCCTTCTTCAACATATAAAGTGTTTTTTTTAAACTGAAGAAGAGCCAGTCCCAAAACTTCAGGAATGTTTCTTTACCTTCTCTGGATGCTGCAAGACCTGCTGAGTTCCTCCAGCACTTTTGTGTTTTCACATTAATCACAGCATTTGCAGACGTTTGTGTTTCTCTCCCTTTTGAAGAATATGGGCTAAATGCAGGCAAATGGAACATGCTCAGATTGTCTGCATGTTAACACAGAAAAAAAGGTTAGGCCAAAGGGCCTGTTCCATGCTGATGACTCCGTGAAACATTGCATCTGTCATTCAATAAGATAGCTGATGTATGGCCACCTCAACTCCAGTTCAGTGTCAGAAAACCTACGTGTCCAGTCAGCTTGAGAAGCAAAATATTAATGATGTCAAATACAGCTAATGTGTGTGATATTGTACACCAACTTCATGGCTCCAGTGTACAGCTTAAGATGTTTACTTTTCCAATTGCACCTACTTTATAACATCCCTGTAGACCTTAGAAAATATCCTGTTTAATGAGCTCTTATGCATATACCTTTGTGTGCATGTTTTTGGTTTCAATCAGAACCACGTGTGTAATTTGGAATGGGTCTAGCCCAAGAGTGGTTTATTTTCTGGTGAGTCACATGGGTTGGAGATGGCACTTAGGATTCAGAAGAAGGTGGGTGGGCATGAAGCTGGAAAGATCAGTGAGCCATCTATGTTGGTGGCAAAAGCCCTTATTGGGCAGCAGTCCACCAGTGTGGTTGCCTTTTATCTGTGGTCTGGTCTGCAAGATAACCTGGGTCAAGAACCAGGGGAGTGAGCAAGAGCAAACAGAATAGTGAATAACCATGGGGTCCTGAGGGATCTTGATTCTGGACCATTCGGTTAAAAATTGCAACTGGGAGAAGGGTATATGGAAAAAAGATTTTAACTAGCCAAATTCACGACAGCAAGACTAACATGGCCAGTTGTTCACATGATGATAGCCAATAAATTCTATATCTGTGTTAATCTAGCGGGTGTTGTCTGTTTATTGCTTTGGCAGTGAAGAGGTAAATTCCTTGCAGTTTGAATCTTTCCACTTTCTTTACACCCTTGAACACACAGACAGGAAGGTGCTACCTTTTCACTTTTCAATAAAAAAATGCACCACCTCTCACCTTTTTTTCTGAAAAACGCTTAGATTATAAACAGTCTTTCAAAAATCTATACCAAAGATAGAATTGAGGCTCTTCTTTTAGCTTCACATTCTCGCATTAACACAGAAATGTAACCTGTCCTGATTTATTGCTATATGTGGTCTGAGATTTCCTCTCACTTATTGGCATCTTAACTGCCTAACAGCCAACACACACCGAGCTTCACAAAGACTCAGTGTTACGGGACAGAGGGAGGAACAGCGCATG
Organism: Narcine bancroftii; assembly: GCF_036971445.1. Lineage (NCBI taxonomy): Eukaryota > Metazoa > Chordata > Chondrichthyes > Torpediniformes > Narcinidae > Narcine > Narcine bancroftii. The sequence continues at coordinate 104,490,838 of NC_091478.1, forward strand.
ACACGATGTCTCAAGATCTGTTAAAGTGCTCTATATATCGAATGGAGTTGACATAAAATAGAATTTTAATCAATCATATTTGTTTGAACCTTGTATTTTCTGCCACTTTGTGCAGAAGGTACACATTACGGAGGATGTTGATTTTTCTCGCTACCTATCCTGAACGTTGGTACCTCATGCTCAACAGACTAATTGTTTTTGCACTAATTCATTTTTTTCAAAATGTAATTTTATGGCAATATTTGCATTGTGATGCTGTGGAAAAACAATACATTTCCTGACATGTTCATGACAATAAATTCTGACTCTGACATTGGCAGAACTTGGGGACCCTGCTTCAAGCACTGACTTCCATTCATAAACCTGAACAGCTAGGCCTTGATCGTGTGACTGAGGAACTTCTTCTGGAGCCAACCTCTCACCTATCACAAAGACAGCGGTCAGTTTTCCAGGCCCTGCAGCATTGAAATATTTTTGGCAAGCTCGCAGGCATTTTTGGAAATGTTCTGAGGAAAGTCTGAGAGACTTTTGCGATTTTGTGGCTGGTTAAAATTGATTTTTTAAAAATTAACATTTGTTTTTAGGAAGTGGTGCTTTTGGCAGCTATTTGCATAAAAATTGCATGCTTGAAATTTTAATGGCCCCACTGAAACAAAATGTAAGCATTAATTGAATTTTTGGCAGAGAGATGACCCAGTTCAATGATGCTCCACCTTCCACCAGTCGAGCAATGGCAGAGTGTATTGTGAAGGGGTAGAATGTGTTAGCAGATGAGGGCTGCAGAAATAGAGCCAGAGGAAAGAAAGATGATAAGATTGAAGACTCTTTATCTGAATACTAGACATGATTATTTAAGGAGAGAGTAAGTGCTGGCACAAATAGAAATAAATGAGTATGTTCTGATATAATCAAATATATCATATATTGATTTGGATGTGCTTGCAACATGAATGGGTCTGAAGAGCTGACTATTGTAGGGTATATAGCATTTCAAAGGATACACAGAAAGGAAAAGAAACCAGTTCATCCTCTCAAAAAAGGATGAGTTTACGATCAAGACATGGAATAAGTTTGGACGAGAAAAATCATGGGTAGGGAGTGATAGCTGAGAAAAGTACTTAAGGCCCCATCGGTGTTGTAAGAACTATTTAAACCTTGGTCGTCTTTCTCTTGAAGTGTTGACCCACTGCTTGGATCAGGTGACAGATGCCACCACTCATACAAGATGATAATCCTCAAATTTACCGAGTGGCAGCAGAGTATTTTGTCTCAATCCTCTCGTGGAAACAGAAAGAGAACCAGTTGGTCTGTCTGGCCTTGAAAGTGTAAACCCCATGAAATATGTTTGAGCACTTGTTCATCTAACCAATAAGCTTGACCTTAATTTTTAATCTTTTTTAATTGTTGCAGGTTGGACATTTGGCTTCTGATAGTGAATGTTCACGTTTTTAAAAACTTTTTATTTAATTTGGAGATACAGCATGGAAACAAGTCCTTTGAGCCCACACTGTCCCAAATACACCCAATTAGCCTATCAACCCTGTCTTTGGAACATGGGAGAAATCCTGGGCCCCCGGGAAAAACCTACGTAGATCATTGGTGCTATAATAGCATTGTGTCAACCGTTCAATTCCTTTCTGATTTTCTAAAGAGCAGGTTGGAATCAGAAAAATAACCGTGCACTAGGACTGGAGTTGTTCTCAATGGCTGATAACTGATTTCTTTAATTGAAATGAACTTGCGTCAACTATTACACTTCCCACTCAAGCTACTGTTTATTTTTAAAAGCCACAAGGAAATGGAAGTTCTCTCATTTTTAACCATAATAATGAAAATTAACAAGTATTTGCAACTAAAAATAATACAGTGAAGAACAGGTAACACATTCTGAGATTTACTGACCCGCAGTGATACCAAATTGCCAATAAATTTGCATCATATTAACCAAACTACATTTCCTCTGAGGTCAAACTTACAGCACAGAGATGTAAAATAATCTAAGGTACACATTCAAAGTTTGTTTTGATAAAATACGCATACTTTTTCAGAAACTTGAAAAATTTTGAACTGGACAATCTGTCAATTTATCAGGAATTTTTAAAAAAATTCAAAATGTAGATCTTATGGAAAAGAAAAAGACTAAACTCTTCTATTTGATCTCATTTCACGAATACTCATTTAGACTCAAAAGCCAAATTATACTTGGACATCAACATAACGTGGTTTGTAGCTTCTGTTCAAGATCACCATTTCACATGTCATAAGCAAGAAGCCCTCAATTTCTTTGGACAGTTGTACGTTTGCATATTATCATGTTTATTTCAGCTGTGTTCTAAAACCAGTAATTTAATTAGGTAAATATTTTAATTGGAATAAAACAAAATAAAAGTCTTACGCAGGAATCCATGTAACTATGTAAAGGTGGTTTCATGTTGAGCCTCCACCTCGAGGCCAGCTAAGTTCGCAGAGAAAAATTTGAACTTACCCTTTCATGGAGCTACAACCGTTCCATCCCTTTCTGATTTTAATGAGCCGCGCCTCATAGCGTCATCCTCCGCAGCTGATGGTGGCGGTGCAACTGGTGCCGTAGCACCACCCTTTGAGCCGATGTCATTTACATTCACTGAGTGCAGGAAGAGCTCTATAGTGGAGGATGGCGACCCAGAGAAGGTAGGATGTTTGCTTAGTGCCCAGACAGAAATGCTTCCCTTCCATGCACACTGTCGGCATTTGAAAAATTCCGTTCCTGCACCTCAGGCTGATGACATCATCGTGACATCATCAGCCCAGCCGCTCTCCCACTGACACTACCTCGGAGAGGGAGTGGAGTCGGCGCCTTGGAGCCTGTCAGGGAGCTTCATAAAGGTAAGTTTTCCGATGTGAGGGCAGAGAATCTCCGCCTTTATGCTTGTATATTTTTGCTTTATGAAAGGGCCTTCAGACTGCAAAAGAAAAGACAAACATGTACACCCTAATTCTTAAGCAGTGGGCCATTCAGCCTCAAACATGTTCTACCATTAAATATAATCATGGCTGCTCACTGTTAGATAACTTTTTTCTGTAATTGTCCACAATCATTGCCAAAGTCATGAACAAGCTACATCTGGAGCACAACAAGCAGTCTAAGCTATGGAAAAATCAATCACCACATGGTTAGTGCAGAAGTAAGTGTATTGCTAGTGCAGTGCCAGCGACTCAGGTTCTAATCTGGCGCTCTCTGTAATGAGTTTGTACATTCTCCTCAGGCCAGTGTGGGTTTCATCCAAGTGCTCCAGTTTTCTCCCACCCTCCAAATCAAAAAAGTATAGAGTTTATCAGTTAATTAGTGCATTTGGATAGGATGGGCTCATGGGCCTGCAGGGCCCATTACCTTGCTGTAACCCTTAAAAAAAAATGTCAGGACTTTATTGACATTGCAAATAATCAGGATGCTCCTTTGCATTTGGGCAGACAATGAAAATAAGTGGAGTTCAGGAAAAGAATGTGGAAAATCATCTATATTCTCTTCCTCTCTTATTGAAGATAATGCAAGGATAATTTTTGAAAATATTTGGTCTATTCTCTTTCATAGCAAAGGGCCAAACACATCTACTATGGGTTATGTTATTCTCGGCCATCAGACTTTGCCTCTCAAAGTGATCTTTATATTGGGCTTGGAACTTTTCTATTCCATATTTCAAATTCACTGCATAATCACTTGTTGCCCACGTAGCTGAAGAGGTCAACACTTTAGCTCATGTAGCAGATGCCCGACATGGCTGATCCCTGTGGTAAATCTGCTGTTGGTGATTTTGTCGGGGCACTTAATTCACCATGTTTTTTGCAGTCATCCATGTTACAAGATGATGAGTTTTGTTAGTGATAAAAAGGGACAAATCTCAATGAGCAGATGGGTCAAAATAATTTAATCTTTGTAAAATTAGCCTTTTGTAGATAGTTTGACACTCCATCTTGTTTGTGCTTTCTCCAGTTGGCACCAGACAGCTGAGCCAGATCTCTTTATGTACAATGAAAGTTTTTTACTGGACCCAACGCACAAGTGTCTTTGTGAGGAAAGCACTTCAGCGCTTCTACTTCCTCAAACAGTTTGGTATGGTATCAAAAATCTTGGCAAACTTCCACAGATGTGTAGTGGAAAGTGTGCTAACTGGCTACATCACAGTCTGGTGTAGGGGCACCAATACCTGTGAGTGGAAAGCCCTGCAAAATGTAGTGGACACAGCCCAGGACATCACAGGCAAAACCCTCCCCACCATCAAGAAAATCTACATGGAACACTGCCATTGTAGATCAGCAGCGATCATCAAGGATTCACTCCACCCACAATGGACTCTGTCCTCGCTGTTGCCATCAGGAATGAGGTCTAGATGCCACAAGACTTGTACCACCAGGTCCAAGAACAGTTTCTACCCTTCGACCATCAAACTTCTAAACAAACTCAATCAGAGAGTCATTTAAGGACTCTTAACTGATGAATTATTTATGAACATTAGGAATATTTATTTCTGTATTCCACAGTCAGTTCGTTTGCAATTCTCTTTTTCTTTACATTTCTCTCATTTGTATCCTTTTTTTTTTCTTGAGCACAGTTCTTATCACTACCGATGAGTAGAAATTCTGCCTGGTCTACAGGAAAAAGAATCTCGGGTTGTATGTGATGTCATGTGTGCATTCTGACAAAGATTTGAACATTGTCAAGCGTGCTTTACCTACCTGTGTTGCTGCAACGCTCAAGAACGCCAGTGTATCTGAACATTGTACTTATGTATATGACAACAAATTCTCATCATGACCAGCATTGGTTCCAGTGCTACCAGGAAAGTAGAAAGACTTGCCTTTTTTTTCCCCATTGGCTACTTGAAGTGCCAGTAGAAGTAGACAAAGATGATATGGTCCAACAATAATCATAGCTTTTATTAGCAGAAACTCATGGTAGGATAATGAAAGACAATAGATGCAATATCCAAGGGGAGTGTCCTTAACAGTAGAGATAATGCACAGCCAATGTTAATACAGCAAGGCTCGCCAGAGAGGAGACAGGCAGCTTGGCAGATATTCACCACACTACTGTTCATTTTTAATTCTGTTGGTGAAGGTGCTAATGGTGATCTCATTCAGAATGCAAGCAAAAAAAATATGCACCTCTAGCCAAGTAATAGCCATGGTGTGTGACTAAAATTGTTATTACTGAGGTTTCACAAGATTCAGCTATGGCACTTTGACGTGGTTGAGGGTCAGTGGTTTATAACCCTAAACCTCATAACTATTTTTGATTAAAAAAAACTGTTGAGACCTTAGTGGTTGAAATAAATCATCTACTTCTGATGTTCTCAATTCCTTCAAGTATATTTATTATTGGAAAACAAAAAAAAGGATATATATTTTCATTTCTACATTGATTTTGTATGATTATCACCTTGTGCCTCTCGCCAAAGCCCAAGCTGCCAAGTTCAGCTGACATTGACAAAAAGAAAATAAATTTACATTCTTTTCTGGTATTAATAGTTTACATTGCATAAGTAAGAACATATATGCCAGACCAGACTAGTGGTTGATTGAGAACCAACCAATCGTTTCCACTTGGCTGTTGTCATTTTGACTTGCTGCTTTATTCTCTGTAAATTATTTATTTTTTCGAGAGTATTTACTATTGACACAAGGCATGGTAAGAGCTCATTGGTCGTAGTAAACTTCCCTTTTGTTTTATTTACTGCACTGCCTCTTCTACTTGAGTATGAGTTGGCTTTCCTGGATAACAGTTCTTGTCCTATGGTCCGAGAAACTCCCTGAGTAATACTGTGCAACCAGAAGTATCCATTACATAAGTATCCCAAAAGCTAAATGCCAGAAAACAAAAACATTTTCTGTTTGCTTCACTACCCTCTGTGGACATTCAAAGTCTTCTAGTACTTTGCTCTCATTTCTGAAGGCACCCAGTCCAGTCTCCAAATGAGAGAAGATTTTTTTTTCTCCTTTAAATAACAATCAATGCAATGAGTTCTTGGTTCACCAAGGCCATTCAACAATTTTAAAAAATTTTAATTTTCAAATTTTAACCACAGAGCAAGGTGGAAGGCCCTATGGCCCATGAAACCCATCTTTTCTTCTTCTCTTTGGCTTGGCTTCGCGGACGAAGATTTATGGAGGGGGTAAAAAGTCCACGTCAGCTGCAGGCTCGTTTGTGGCTGACAAGTCCGATGCAGGACAGGCAGACACGATTGCAGTGGTTGCAAGGGAAAATTGGTTGGTTGGGGTTGGGTGTTGGGTTTTTCCTCCTTTGCCATTTGTTCGTGAGGTGGGCTCTGCGGTAAACCCATGCCACCTAATTAAACTACCAACCCCTTGTGACTTGGAGGGTGGGAGGAAACTGGAGCATCTGGAGGAAACCCACGCAGACACAGAGAACACACAAACTCCTTACAGACGGCTGGATTCAATCCCAGGTTGCTGGTGCTCCCTGGTATCTTAACTACAATCTGCACAATTTTATTCTCCCTTTAACTCCTTCTCCCTCTTAGCTGTCCACTTGAGACAGTTTACTGCAGTTAATTAACCTTTGTTGAATAAACTTGGGTTGATTTCTCTGGAGCTTTGGAGGCCAAAGGGTGACCTGATAGGTCTATGAAGTTATGTGAGGCACAAATATAGGGTGGACTGTCAGAATATTTCTCCCAGGGTAAAAATGTCGCATAAGGCGACATGTTTCAAGTGAAGATCGGCGAGAAAGTTTAAAGGAGATGTGCGGGGTAAGTTGTTTTTTTTTTACACACACAGACAGTGATGGGTGCCGAGAATGATGTGCCTGGAGTAGTTGTGGAGGCAATCCAATAGCAGCATTGAATAAGCAAGGAATAAAGGGATAGGTATCATATGCAAGCAGCAGAGTTTTAGTTTAACTTTGGCATCACATTCGGCACAGACTGATGGGCACACGGCCCTGTTTTTGTGCTGTGTACTAACCTGCATGGAATGTAGTAAGAAACTGGAACACCCAGAGGAAATCCACAGAGTCACAGGGAGAACATGCAAACTTCACACTAATTGCACCAGAGGCCAGGACTGAATCCAGATTGCTGGTGGTGTGAAACAGCAGTTCTTCCGGCCATGACGATATTGTGGACACCATGGCCTGAAAGGGCTGTAGAAGGATTCAACATTTTCATTTAAAAGTGAAAGGACTGATCTTTTGGGATCATGGGCAAGGGAAAAGAACAAGGAGAAAGAGTTGAATGGATTTCTTGCATAGAGCATATAGAAATAGCCTCTTGTTCTGTATTATTGGGCCCCCTGAGTGATGGATCATTGATTCAGAGAAGGGAGTTTGAGTCACATTATGGCAGCTGGGAAATTTAAATTCAAGCAATTATGCAAATCTGATTCAAAAAAACTAGAAGCAACAAATGGAGATCATGAAGCTATTGCAAAAATCAGCTTGGTGCATTGTTAATCCCTAGGATAGAAATCGAGCCCAGTCTATTTGTCACCTCTCCTCGCCAATAACCCCCACCATTACCTTCCCCCATCTCATCAGTAATTGAGTTACAACACAAATGTGGTTGACTTCAAATTAATCTGAATTTGTCAACAAGCTTTTAGATTCATGGGCAATCACCGACGTCTTGAGTGTGACTCCAGGACTAAAACTAGGTTGATCCTTTGCTGCTTCCGGGGCCTTGGAGGTAATGAGGAATGGGTAATAAATGCTGGCAGAGCAGGCAATATTCTCATCAAATATCAAGAGGGAAATGTTTGTGTGTATTTTGGTTAGTATGGTTCATAGTGTGAAAAATATTTTTTTTTTTTAAAAAGGTATGTTCCCTCAATTTATGAGGCTTCTTTGTGTTATAATGTTTCCAATAAAAAGGAACTGAAATCTCAAAAAAAACTCAGTAGTGGGGAGTGTAGAGAGAACTAAATTCCTCAGAGCCCACTTAATAAGTGACCTATCATGGACACACATCTCCTCGCTTATCAGGAAGGTGCCACAGCATTTGCACTTCCTGAAAAGACTGAGGCAGGCAAGGCTATCAACCATTGTGTCAACTTTCTACAGGAGCTCTGTCAAGAGTGTCCTGGCCAACTGCATCACAGCTGTAGAGCATTGGATCAGAGGTCAATCCACAGATGAATATGAGTGGCAGAGAGAGCATCTCTCTCCCTTCCCCATTGACATGACCTCCTGGGATTATTGTTTGAAGGGGGCACACAAAATGCTTGAGGGCCACAAACACCCCACACAGAGTATCTTTCACCTTCTCTCATCAGAAAGAGATACAGGAGTATTGGAGCCAGCACCCCCAGGCTGAGAAAAAGCTTTATCCCCACAGGCAGTGAGAATGCTGAACAACTGAATGAACTGCTCATACTAGCCCTCCAAGACTTCACTATTCATTAAACAATATTTATTTATTTTTCTATATGTATATACCTACTGCATATAAATTATTTATCTCTATGTGTGTTACGTCTGGTTGTGTGTCTGCGTGTTTTTACATCGATGACCGGAGAACGCTGCTTGGTCGGGTAGCACTTGGACAATCAGATGATAATAAACTTGGAATATGAACTTAAAATACATCAAGAAACTGATCACATGTAACACCCTGACAATACATAAATGGATCATCTCTCTTGGTGGTGTTTGGTCAAAGAGTGGGAAGCACTATTCATGAGATTGTTTGTATCCACCTGAGAAGGTTGTTGTGACCCTTGTAAAATGCCTCACTTTAATTGCACTTCCTCAGCATGAAAATGAAGTCCTAAACTTCTCAATAAGCTCTCAGCCCATGACCTTTTGTTTCAGTTGGAATTTCCCGTCTTAAAATAATGGATTGGAATATTGCAAAGGAACTCAGAGATCTTTTGCAATGATAATTTTAATGTAAAGACAAATAGTTTAGTACTTTCACAGAATACTTTATGATGCTGTTGGGCAATTTATTTTCCGAAAAATGTTTCCGTGCATCATGAGTGCTGAGGCACATATCTTAAATTTATCTATTGCATATACAGCCCATTAAATGCTGTGGTTACTCGTCATGACCATTTGGCAGAAGCACTCAGTTGTTGGGTCAGACAGATGTTTAGAGCACTTTACTTGTAACTTTTCGACTCAAGAATGCAGACGTTCACTCTGGATTTCTGACAATAAATTCAAAGTGGTTGCCTCCATGATGGTATTTTCTAGTGTAGGGATAGTAGGAATTTAAGACTATTTAAACAGTACTGAACGTAGATGGTCCCAACTAACACTGTTTATTTCCCTTAAACAAACATCTAACATTTTTGGATTACCAAGATACACTAAACACTGGGCAAAGCATGTAACTATGTCGACATTTAATTTTTTTTTAAACTAAAAGGGTTTTGCGGCTTATTTGCTTTTAATCATAACGTGACCTAAATTAACATCAGGCAACATAAATTTCTACACCAAAATGGCAAAAGTCACAACATTATCCCAGATTTCAATATCTGATATGCTTATTTGTGAATGACAAACGATTATACTTACTGGGATTTGTGCATCGAACGCCATCTAACCAGCTTGACTCAAGCATTACTGAATTCAGAGAACAAAACTCCTTCTGGGAGTCATATTGAACTGAGGCTGATCAAAGATCAACAGTGAGCAGGAAAAGCATTCAAAAACTATACTGGTGATTCTGCTTGAGAAGGACACTGAGGGTTTCAGAATCGTCCCTCCTTATTAGAAGGAGATTGAATGTATGTCTTGTAGTTAGTCCTGGAATTCAAAGTTCACAATTCACAGGGAAATATATTGAAGTGTGATCGATCAAACTGGGTAGATTTTGTGTACAGTTGAATGTACCCCGGTTTATTTTCCATGGCTGAGGATAATCATAAAGAAAAGACAGTGAGCAGATGGAAAGTGAACATCCATTGCTTTAGCAAATATGGGCAAACCACCAGGTCACCTCCAGCACTTGTTATGGTGGTATGCACTCAAGTTTCCTGGATACAAAGTTCTGAATGAGCCAGCAGTGGTCCTGAGAGTTCTCAATGATGGATAGATCTCAGGCATCAGAGCTTGAGGCCCAATCCTGAGGAACACTTGTCTATTTCTTTTTAAAAGTGTCTGACAATCAGAGACATCTAAAAATTACTCTAATAGATTTTTAAATGTTAATTTTAAAATGAATAAATATGATATGTAATTAAAATATTGAGAAAATGTCAAATAATTCAAGCATTGAACTCTTTCCATTAGATAAATTCCCCCATTATTAGATCTGCACTCCCAGAGTTAAAGATAAGGGCCAGATGCAAAGTGTATCCTGACCTGCTTCTCAGCTTATCAATACCTCTTTTCCAAGCAGGAGGGTGAGCAACTGCAGAGCTGAAAGTCTGAGTTAGCATATCCCCTTTGGAATTGCCAGCTATCAATCAAATTCAAACCCTCATTTGTAAATGAAATATTGTTTCTACTGTGAAAATTCATGAACATTAAGTGAACCAATCATAATTGTACTACAGTCAACTTTCCTAACTTTACCTTAATTTTCCATCAAAAATTATAGAGGAAAAGAATGAGTGCCATATTTTATTTGAAATATATAGAACAATTTCCTGTCTTCTTCCCTAAAGTCAGACTTTGAATTGTGTTCTAAATCAAATTATCAACAATTCACTAACTGGGTAAGCCCTTCCAATCCTTCCTTGCTAATAAAAGTACAGTACCAAGAAGTGGGGTCGTGTGATGTTCCCCTTCAAATCAGTTTCCTCAAATGGTAATGATGAATTTATTGTCATAGACATTGTAAAATGCACATATGCACTGAAATTCTTACTTGCTGCAGCCAAACTGGATCTTGTACAGAAAAACTATAATAGTCAAGTAATTGAATTGAATTAAAAGAAACAATAAATGAAAAATATTCAATGTAATTCTAGTGCAAAAAGTGGCTTGCAATAATGGTATTCATGGGAGGACCAGCCTAGAAACTTGCAAATTTCCTCTTCTGTATTTGGGAGACTGAAGAGCCACCATCACTGGTATCTCAGTTGAGACATGAACTGTCTATTGCCCAAAGAGGGAAAGAATTTCAAAATTGCAAGCCATCTTTAGATTGAATTTGGAAAATATTTTGCAGAATTGTTACCCCTGGACCCCAGGTGCTGTTAAGCAACCTGACTTACCTTTTACTGGTGGTGAGTGTAGCTACCAAGCCTCTCCACCCTCCCACCTCAACTTCCCAGTAGGTTTACTCCAGGGATCATTCTGTGGGATGGCTAAGCAAACAATTCAGCTATTCCTCTGGCTATAAGCAAAAGGTTGTACCTCTTTATGTTATCTTGTGAATTAGGAGCTAAAATGGTTTGGGAAGTTCCAGAGCTCACCCCAAATACACTGACCTACTTTAAAAGCATTACCTTTGTACTGACAATAACCACACCAGCAGTGCGAGTATAAGACTGCTTTAATAAACTAATATGTACACTAGGAGGTCTTGTCTCTCTACAAGATGAACCTGGAAGGCTAGATTGTAGCTCTGGACTGCTTTATAGATAAGGTCACCGGGATGACCCCTAGTGACCTAGTGGTGTAATTACATATCACCACCACCTTGTTATCATAAGATATAGGACAGTGGATCTCAAACTTTTTCTTTCCACTCACATCCCACTTTAACTATTCCCTATGCCATAGGTCCTCTGTGATTAGTAAGGGATTGCTTAAGGTGGTATGTGGATGGAAAGAAAAAGTTTGAGAACCACTGTTTTAATCGTCCCTAATTGACTCGTTATGTGCACAGTTTCAGAACTCCAAAGGAAATGGGCCGATGACCATTTTTCTCAAGCAAACTATTTCAGTAACAATTGGATCAAGAGCAATGATTCTCAACCCTCCCTTCCCACTCACATCCCACCTTAAGCAATCCCTTACTAATCACAGAGCACCGATGGGATCGGGATTACATAAAGTGGTACGTGAGTGGAAAGGAAAAGGTTGAGAACCATTGACATCGGAGCAGAAGTAGGCCAATTGTCCCTTCAAGTCTGCTCTGCCATTCTAATCATGAGCTGATCCATCCTCCCCCTCAGCCTCACACCCTGGATTTCTCCCCATAACCCTTGATGCCCTGAATAATCAAATACCCATCAATCTCTGTAAATGAGGAGCAAATAATATCTACAAATCGACTTCAGTATTAAAATACACCATAAAATATTTTTAAAGCAACTGATGCATCATGAGTTATTTTAAAATGTATGTTTCAAAAATGTATGTGGATTGCAGGTTATTGTGTCTGTGGGCTGGAAGGGCCTGTAACAGAGCTGTATGTCTAATTTTTAAAAAAATCATTCGCATCACAAACATATCCAAAGGTTTTGTTTTGCTTAATGTGTTGTTCAAAAGCTAAGATCAAAAGGCACTGCCTTTCATTACCTTGACGAAGGGCTTAGGCTGGAAACGTAGATTCTTTGCTACATAAAGAACACTCTGCAACCTTCTGAGTTTCTCGAGCACTTTTCTGCATTGAACAGGTTTTTATTACTCGAGTTTCCAGCTAAAAACTTGTAATATTTCTGGTGCAGATAAAGAATTAAATGTTTGTGCAAAACTACCAAATTTAGAGTTCAGTAATCATCTAACATAAACTTGAGGTATAACTTAAAGTAAGATAGTGAAAAACTGCTGCCAAGTAGTTCCATTCTGTGACCTAATGCAGTTATTTGGCAACTTACTGAGAAACCTGTTGCTCTAAGTGAATGAAACTTGCCTGCTTGCCCGTCCTCATGGGTGGTCAGTGATGGAAAAGAAATATGCATGCTGACAAATGCTTTTACAAAGCCCAGATTATAAACTGTAAACCTACTGTCATATCATTAAGGAAAGAATGCCTGGGATACCTTTTAAGATTTAATTTGGGCTTGTCTAATTTTATTTTACATGATTGAGAGATTGGTAGCTGTGTTTCTTATTCTGGACAGGGCTTTAGACTCAAGTTAAATTTTAACAGGCCCTTTCAGCCGAAGAGCTTGTGCCACCCAATTAACCTACAACTCCATATGTTTTAAAGAGTGGGAGAAAACCAAAGCACTTGAAGGAAACCCTCACAGATACAGGGAGAACGTACAAGCTAACAGACAGAGCCAGATTCAAACCCCACTCACTCGTACTGCAATAGTATCATGTTGTGAAGTATCTACTTGGATGTAATGATCCTTATAAAGTGTAGAAAATTCTACGTGTCATGTGAATCAGTTGGGAAAATCTTACATATTATGACTTCATACATTTGCTGTCAGAAAAAGCCATCTTAATGGGCAAATGATCATCCTCTCAACTGGAAGCTAATTTCATCATTTTCAAATGGTTATATTCTTTGGCTAATCCATATAATCTGACAAATAATGAAGGTGGCTAGTTGTTCAGGTCTGAGTTGGTTACATTGGCATATTCTTTGCTTCATATTACCTATTTTATTATAATCCTGGAAAGGCTGAATATTGGGGATATTTGCTCTGTTAGGGACATAGCCCATGTTTTATTCACAGTCTGTGTTTGGAGATGATTTAACTGCTGGTTCAGTGATGATAAATCAGCCAGTGTTGTTCATAACTCATCTTCCCATATACAGAGTTAAACAAGAAAGTCTGCAGGCACCAGGATCATGGACAATGAATAAACATGCTGGAGAAACTCAGCAGGTCACACAGCATTCATTGGACGTAAAGGGTAACCAACGTTTCCGCCCTGAGCCTATCGTCAGAGTATGAGTGGAAAATAGGTAGGTGCCTGAACAAAAAAGTGGGGGAGAATGGGAAGAGGGAAGAAGAGGCAGGGGGAGATTTAGGGTTAGAAACAGAAGCTGCAGGCTAGCCTGGAGCCAGAATGGTAACATGCAAGCAGTTGATTAAACCCAGCACATAAAGGAACCTGGAGACTTTGTATGTCTCAAAGCTGCAACATTGACCAGTGATACCATGGGAGATCAAAGGAATATGCATATACAAAGTAAATTATTTGTTTCCATATGGAAAAAGTTTGCTTAAATGAAATATAAGAAATAGAACATTTCACATATGAAGCAAAAAGATCAACTCCTGGGCTGTATCATGTCCAACTTTTTTTCTTTGTGTAAATGTGCAGCATTGCATAACTGGTTGTCATCAGTTGGAAAAGAAGCATTATTGCAATAAATTTTCATATATACCAACATATATTTGCAATTTTAAATCTAATCCCAAATCAGGGCTTTGCATGTTCACAGAAGAACATTTTGCATTTTGATTCCAAAAAAGTGTCAAGATATTGTCTTATTGAAACTAGTTATTCCTGTTGTATCTTTTTCTTAGCAATGTACTTCACCTAAAGTTCAAATCAACCACCCATCTACATTAACCCAACACTAATCTGTTTTTTTTATTCTCCCTTCATTATTATCATCTTCCCCAGATTTTACCACATGTACACTGGTGGCAATTTCCAAATAACCTACCACCCCTTCATCATGGGGAAGGGAACCCGATCACAGTCACAGGGAGAATGTGTAAATCCACATAAGGTCTGGACTGAACCCGAGTTGCCAGTAGCTCTACTAGATGCTCAATTGTGCACCCAAATGTCCATTCAGAAATGGTACAAGAGCAATGGAAGGAATTGGGAATTGTACAAAGGATCATTATGATTCTTGATAAATAGCAAAACTGAAATAGATGGGCAGAATGAGCAAAGCCAATAAACATTGAGAAGTTATGCAACCCATCATCACTTGAAAAACATGGTGAATGAACAGGATAAAATAATATAAAAATATTAATTACCAGTAATTTTCTATTCCCTTTTCTTGTCTGCAGAAGGGTGATTGTGGAAAAGAACTCTCACCACCAGCTTTATCTTTGTAATCTCAAAACAACAACTCCAATTCAACACTGAGGACTATCTATGTCATCAGTTTAGATGCTGGCAAATAAACATGATCATTTTGTGGGATGGTGTGGGAGAGGGGGGGTGGGGTGGGGGGAGTAGCAAGTCTAAATAAGCATTGCAATTAATTGTAAATCCAATATTTAAGAAAAAAATACGATGAGCAGTATGACCTCATTATGTAAGTGTCCATGATTCTATGTCTACGAAGTAGAAATTCTGCCTGGCCCACAATTAAGGAGTGTTCGTGATATCACGTGTAAACTCTGACAGTACATCTGAACTTTGACTTTGAACATTAGGCCAAGTACTTTGCTAACAAAAAGATACAAGAGGAATAACTAGTTTTAATAAGAGACAATATCTTGACATGTTTGAATCAATGTGCAAAATGTTCTCCTGTGAACGTGCAAATCCCCAATTTGGGATTAGATTATTTCATTGAAAATTGCAAATATATGTTGGAATGGAGTGTTAATTGACCACAGTACACCAACCTGTGAGATGGAGGTGGGGTAGAGTGCATGACTCACAGCAATCAGTCCTTTGCACTGCTGATAAAGCCCACGACACACAAAGAAGAATCTACTTCAAGTACAGAAGCACACGAAACTCAAGTGACTTCTCCCAATAAAAGCAGGATAAAATGTGAACTGGAAATGTGGCAGTAATTAATCTGCAACTTATATGACTTATTGGTAGTATCCAGAATTGTCATTTTAAGTTTATTCTTGTTTGTTTAATAGTGGCTGAGACACCCCAGACTTCACTGGTATCAGAACAAATTAACACACTGAAAAGTACCAAAATATTTTCAATATAGATTTAACACCAAATTCTTTGGTACAAATGGGAGGGAATGATTCTTCTTCATCTCAAGTTCAGAGTCACGTTGTCTCTTTTGTTTCTCTCTGGCGAGGCGAGCGATTTCACTGAAATGGAAGGATGCTGCCCCACCTACTCATGATCAGTGGTTGCCTGACATCATGTCCTGTTTGAACATGGAAAAGATACTTTATTCAATTAATAAGTCAGATGTAGGATTTCAGATGTTGTGGGGGTCATTTCTGACACACTCTCTTACTTTATAATTTTACTCCAATATAATTAAATTGTCTGACTGGTATCTTTTCCAAGTTCTTTATATAATTTTTTTTTTTAAAAATCCTTGTTTTTCTTTTAATACCAGTCATTTATAGCATCTGGAGACATGGTTCGGGAAGGGGTTTAAGTTTTTTCCCCT
This sequence comes from Narcine bancroftii, assembly GCF_036971445.1. Taxonomy (NCBI): domain Eukaryota; kingdom Metazoa; phylum Chordata; class Chondrichthyes; order Torpediniformes; family Narcinidae; genus Narcine; species Narcine bancroftii. Next base: position 104,506,977 of record NC_091478.1, read on the forward strand.
TCACTATTTTTCTTCTTTCCTTTCTTTGACCTTCTTAGAGTTTTTTTTCCTAAACAAATGTAAATACTGTTTAGAATATGAATTATGGATATGATTTGCAATTTAACTATGTTAGTGTTATGCAGAATGTCTTATTTAGTTTGTGTAACTGTCCATATCTTATTGAATGGTATCTTTTATGTTTATACAAGTTTTTTATTAAAATCAATAAAAATATTTTAAAAATAAAAAATAGCAAAATAGCTTCTGATGGCAATAAAATTCTTATTATGGTTAATATTGCTTCATCTTGATAATCTGCAGATGAATTCCTGTTGCAAGAGGCAGATCTAACTTTAAGATAGGGACATCATTTTCCCACTGCATTTGTGAATGGCCTGTTACCGTGCTGTATACCTAAATCTAAAAATCTAAACCTGCATCCCCTTACGTTTTGAACGGTGGAAGAAACCGGAGCACCTGAAGGAAACCAATGGAGACATGGGATTTGAACCTGGGTCGCTGGTACTGTAATTGCGTTGCGCTAACCGCTGTGTTAATCAGGCCACCTTTTGACTTTTAAGTTTAAAAAAAATCTTGAACTGAGATAATACTTTCACCAAACAGATCATTAACAAATGCAACAGGAAAATTATGTTCCTGTCTTAAGGTTAGGTCTGCCTCTTACAAGTGAAATTCATCTGCATATTACCAAGATGAAGCAATATTAACCATAATGGGAGGAAACCAGAGCCTCTGGGGAAACCCCACGCAGACGTGGAGAGAACCTACAAACTCCTTACTGACAGCGCGGGATTCGAACCCCGGTCCCGATCGCAGGTGCTGTAAAGGTGTTGCACTAACCACTACGCCCATCGTGGTGCCCAGGTTAATTGGGGCAGCACAGACTCATGGTCTGAAAGGACCTGTTATCATGTTATATGTGTACATTTAAAATTTAAATTAAAAAATTTAAAAGCATAAGATTAAATATGCCAAAAATACTGTAAATCTTTCTGCACAATTACCAACCAGCTCCTTCATCCACTACCAAAAACATTAGGGAGATCCTATATTTAGGCTCCCTACACTGTGACATGGCCCAGCATAAACCAGCGTCTCTCTGAGCTTAACTTCAATTTCTTGGTACTCTGTGAGGTTCTGCAACCTTACTCCCACTCCAAGCAAAAAAATGATAAAACATGTAAATGAATGTAGATTGATTCAAGTACATCAAATGAAAAGGAAATTAACATATTTACCATTCTTTTCCCAGCTGTTTCCTCCTGTTGCAATTAACGGTTCTGCCGGTCTGGTGCAGCAGCCAGATTCCCCATTCTAGGAGCAGGGAAAACTAAGAGGGTCTGCGCCCCATCTCATGGCAGAGAGCATTGAGCAGCTAAGTGGAGAGCTAGATTTCCACTTGCATTCAAACTTGCCCTTAGTCCAGTGGGTAAAAGCCAATAAATATGACTGGATATGAAAGGTTTTGAATGGAAATTTCAATCCATTTTATGTTAAATATTTTTGGTAATGTGCCAAAAAATACTTGCTGTTTATAGCAAGTAAAGTCCTAGTAATAAGATCAAAGAAATTCAGTGGAAAAGGGAATTCAATAACATTCAACAGCTCCAACCCAATGCTGAACTATTTGCTTCCTTCCACCCAGCCACAGAGGAAGCTGAAAGCAACAGTGAGAACACACACAGAAAGCAACTAAAATAACTCGTATACTGTGGCCAGTAACACTTCATAAATAATACTGCCCAGGAGGGAAATATGCTTAACATAATGATTGTTGTGTGTTTTTTAAACTGGTAGTTCAAGTCTAAAATTTGTGGAGGTTTACACTAAAGGTGAGTTTGTTACTGCCTGCAGTTAAATGAATTTGCAAAAGCATAACAATTAACTGGCCTTGTTTCAGTCCAAAATTCAGACTTTTCAAAAGAATAGGGGAGCAGTTTTATTCAATATCTGAAGAGGGCCACAGGATTAAAGCCTTCCTTCCATGTTCAAAATTAATCTTCTTCCTTTTGAGACTTGCCCCAGACAAATAATTAAATACTTTCAAGGGGATATACAAGGATTGTTTCATTTTAGTCTACTTTTAGTCATTTTAGTCTTCCTGAATCATTTCCTATTTTTCAGGATTAAATTCTATCTGCCAATAAATCAATGTCATTCTACAACTGAAATTTACCGTCGTCACCATTCAAAACACCACCAGTCTGTGTTGCCATGATCAGATAATCATAGAAATTTTCTGTATTGAATGAAATAATTCAGACCATTGTGTGCAATTCTAGTTGCCCCATGAGAGGAAAGGATGTGGAAACTTTGGAAAGGGTACAGAGGAGCTTTACCTGGATGGTACAGGCTGGACAGACTTGTGCTGTTTTCTCTAGAGCGTTGAAGGCTGCGGGGAGACGTAGTGGAAGTTTCTAAAATTATGAGAGGGCAGGTAATAAGAATCTTTTTCCCAGAATAAAAATCTAAAATACTGGAGGGATGCTTGGGAAGTGTAAAGATGTGCCGGGCAAGATTTTATTTTACACAAAAAGCAGTCATGCGAGTCGCGCTAAAATGCTTTTGGATAGACACATTTTGCAGGGAATAGAGAGATAGGTATTACATGCAAGCAAAAAATGATTAGTTTAAATTCGGCATAATCTGTGGCGCAGACATCACTGACTGAAAGGCCTGTTCCTGTGATGTACTGTGAAACACGAAAGTCTGCAGATGCTGTGATTGTAGTAAAAATACAGAAATGTTCGATGAACTCTGCAGATCATGCAGCATCTTTTGAAGGTAAAGATATAGTCCCGATGTTGAAGGTATGAATTTTAAAAAGTACAACTCTGATTATCTGAGATGGTCGAGACTGGGCCCATTTCAGATAAATGGCTTTTTCAGAGATCTGATCATTTTTTTAAAAAACACCCCAGTAGCCACAGCAAATCACTCTCAACAGTGTTTAAGCAACAACAAACAACAAGGGAAGGCTTTTTAAGCATTAAAATAATGTTTAATGACACATCCTGACCGAGGCTCTGCTCATGCTGGGAACCCAAGGGTCCCACTCCTACCCATGAGCTTGAGGTCTCCACTGTCACTGCGAGCCCAAGGGCAGTTCAGCTCCAAAAAAAAAATTGGATTAATGAGGATTTTGGAGAATCCAATTTCGGATAATTGGAGTTGTACTGTATTGTACTGTTCTAGGTAATCGAGATGAAAAAAAGTACATTTAGCCTTGAACAAGGAGTCTTCCTTGTCAAATTCTGAGTTGCAAGACATGTTTCTTTTAAGAACACATTTATATTCAGAAGTAAATGCTGTTTCAAATATACATATTTTGATACACTCACTCACCCTCCCTAATTGCTGTTTTTTTACATAATGAATGTAGCCATTCGATATGATTTGCAGATTTATTCCATTTATGCAGCAGATGGAATTGCTTATTTGACATTCATATACAATGCCCTGAGCAGTGCTTTGTAATCATCTCTCCCTATAAATATGGATAGTGTGGAGATTGGCATTTTAATAATCAGAAATATTAACCACATTATTACATTAAGGCGCATATAGTTTACTTTTTAAAAATACATTTTATTTTTATTTCACTTATCACAGAGATTTAAAATATAATGCATAACTACAAATGCAATGACATGTAGCCATAATGTGGTTTCAATAAAAAAAATTATGATCATGGATAGAATTCAAAATCTGTTTGCATTAAGTTTCCTCTGATATTAAAATATTTGCTGAAGTGTTCAAATCCACCACACAACACACCTTCCTGTTGCTAATTACAAAATTATATCTTTGCCAAGATAATGCACTTAAGTAAATGACGGAACAAGGGAAAGGCTGCTATAAATTGAATAATTGAAGAAGCCAAAAGGAAATAAACGAAGTTTTTATTCTTCATGCACCCTCGACTGTTTAAACTAAACTGTAATTATTTGACTGAGGTTTGTGCTGTGCAAAGAGATTTATAAAACTGCAAAGCCCAACAGAAAATATCCTGTTGGGATTCAAATATAGCACCAAACTCAGTTGTAAAAATTGTGTTAGAAGCTGCCATCAGCAGAATTTGCAATTTGGCACAATCTTTTTTCATCTTTACTAAAGTCATGAAAGACTTTGGATAACTGCCACTTTTCAAATGTCTTCTCAAGATTTCTTTTATCACAATTACAGTCTATAGTGCAATTAGACACCAGATGTAGTGCAAAAGTTGTTTTTACAAAGAAATGACCACATGGCAAAACATCCCAAGGCACTTCACAGGGCCATTAACAAACATTATTTAATCTTAGGCCACAAAAAGTGATATAAAGCAAGATTTCCAGAGGCTTGGTTTTAAGGGCAGAATAGGAAGCACCAATATTGTGGGAAGGAACCCCAGATGTTGGAAACCAAGCAGTTAAAACCAGGCCAAACTAATGCAGAACAATTAAATTCAGGAATAAGCAATAATTGCAGGAGTTGATATCTCAATGAGTTATTGGGCAGAAGGAGATTGAAGAGAGACCATGAAGGAATTTGAAATCAACCATTAACATTGAGACTTTGCTTCATTAGAAACCAACGTCCAGTAAAAAGAGTTGACATAAACTCTTTTTTTTAAAACATACACAAAAGATAGTTCTGGATTTGAATTAAACTAAAAAATCTGTGACTCCTGATGTATTGACAATTAATACTTCTGTTTTATTTATAGGTTCAGTTTGCTATTGTTATGTCAAGTCCAAGGTTCTTATAATTTGGTAAATAATTTATGAGATTAATGGAGAAAGACTGTGGCATCTGCACTTCTGAAGCATGAGATCGCCATTATCCAGAAGGACAGGGGAAGTTCACGCATGGAGTACCACTGCCTGCAGGTTCTCTCCAGGTAACACACCAACCTGCCCAGAAAATGTATCCTTACTCATCAGTGGTGTGTCTGAATCTTGGAACTCCCAGTTCAGTGGTGGTTATGGAAGACCTTCATCATATGAACTGCATTCGTTCAAGAGGTTGGTCCACTACCACCTCTCGAGGGTTATTAGGGATGGGTTATACTCTTGGCCTGCCCAATAGTATCTGTCACCCATCTAAATAAAATAATGAACACATTTTAGACCTGTGGTTCATATGGTTGCAAAGTACTTTGGGATGACTAAAATCATATACACACATAATAAATTAATAATTTTCCATTGAAAATAGACAACATTTGAGATTGTGGCATAAAAGAGGTGAATGGTGATCATCTTTTCCCCAGGACAGTGGAGTCAAAACCAAGGAGGCAGAAGATTAAGGTGAGAGGGAAAAGATTTCAAAGGGACGCAAGGGTGATGAGTTTATGGAACAAGCAGCCAGAGGAAGTGGAACAGTTGCAAAATTTCCAAGACATTTTGACAGGTTCTTGGTAGGAAAGGTTTGGAGGGATATGGGTCAAACAGAGGCAAATGGGATTAGCCTAGGTAGACAACTTGGTCAGCATGCAAAGGGTTTGTTTCTATGGTATGTGACTCCATGACTTTGTGCATTTTTGGATGTCACTACTGTACTGAGCATATTTAAAACATTTAAATTTAGCTTGAAAAGCTGTAAACTGTGGAAAGACTATTGTTAAATTGATTCAATACCCTGCACACTTCTGTAAATATCAGATTCTATGTTACTGAAATCAATTATATCCAGACCGTTTCAAAGAAATGAATGTTACTAACTATTTATAATTCGGCTCAATAACCTTTTCATCGAGAATTTCCTTCAGGCATGTGCCAGAGTGTTTTAATTAATTGCCTGTTAAACTGAAAGAAACTCAATTTCACGCATAGAACAAAAAAAAAATCACAGAAGCAGGAGGAGGTCTTCTAACCCCTCATGTCTGCTTCACCATTTTCAATAAAATCATGATCAATTGAGTTCTGCAGCACAGAAACAGGTCCTTCGGCTCAGCTGGTCCATGCAGCTTAAGCTGGTCCCATTTCCCTGCATTCGCCCCATATTCCTCTCATCTTTTCCAATTTTGGTACCCGCCTAAAAGTCATTTGAACGTTATCCACCAGTTGCTGCATGAAGGAGTTTCCCCTCAGGCCCCTTTTGAAACCTTTCCTCTCTCACCTTAAATCTATGATTTCCCTACCCTGGGAAAAAAGGCTAAGGTTATTTACTTTATCTGTGCCTCTCATGGCTTGAAATCCTCTCTATAAGGTCTCCTCTAGCCTCCTATGCTTCAGGGAGAAATGTCCCAAGTGGTCCACCCTCTTCCAGTTCACACCCAATTAGTCCCTGAAACATTCTCTTGAAAATTTTCTGCCCCTCAACTCCAATTTCCTATCTTGATTTGATATTTCTTGATTCCATGATAACATTAACTCTGTATTGAATATACAAGCAAGAATGTCATTTGGAAAATGAAAAAAATCAGGACTCAAAATATCAGAACTACTAATTTTTTTTATTTTTATTTTTTGACACAGTCTTAGCAAAGGGTCATCATGCTTTTCAGTCCAAAGTGTAGAGTTAGCAAAAACATTTTTGTACATTTTGTGACATAATGCATTGTTAGGGATTCTTGAGCAGAAATCTTACAACATAATGTAACCATAGAAGGTTAAATTTCAGGTTTCAACTTCAATGTAATTTTGATTTATTTGGATGATTGTTTAAGGAGATATTTTAATGTAAAATAACTCTCCATTAAATACATACATTCAAGATTAGAAAGAACAATTTTGAATCTTGAAGAATGTTATTACTCACTGAAAGGTAAACTATGGTATTGATTATATCCTTTAAAGGTGCAAGGAATGAGAAAAAAACTTTCAGTGGTACAGGGGAAGAGGTGGGCAAAGGTTCGAAGGTTCAACTAGGTGGTCTTTGTGATGGAGAGAATAAGAGGTCAGAAGTTCAGCTCAAAAATAAAGCACTCCACAAAGGTCAAGAAGGGATAATGCATCACGGTCACAGCTAGAGATAATGGGCTGAATCGTATGAAACCCTCATTGGATTCTGTTGAGCACCACCAGTGATGTCCTCAGTTTGGGTCAATTAATCTCTGACTTCCATGCAAGTCAGCCCCTCCACCTGCTCTGCAGCAACACTGGCTGGACTCATTGATTCCAGCTGTCAAAGTATTCAAGGTTTTTTGGTCTTTCAAATTTGCGTCTGCCTATTGCAAATCAATCAATTTAATTAAAAAGTGGGTGCTGAGAAATGGTTAATTTGTTTTTGTTATTTTAGGTCATAAGACAGGGTTTTACACTCAGTTTATTGTTTCTTTTAAATAGACTACTTTTCATTACTTTAATCAGTCAAATATTTTTAAAAATTTCTCTGATCATGTACAAAATTTAAAAACAGTTTAACTCTCCAATATTAAAAATCAGCTGACAAAAGGCTTCAGGATCTTGCTGCTGGGCCCTTGTTGTTGCTCTATTGTGGGGATCTGTGCAGTAGCCGTCTGTGTCAGTCAGTCACTTGCAACACTAAAATATAAACACCACCAAGGTGGCGGAAGAATGAAGGGTGGGATGGTTGTTGGGTGAGTACTGGGGGAAAGGTCAATCATCATTTTTACTAGAAAATAAGAAAAAAAATGAGATGCTGGAACCCTTAAGCAGTATAATAAAATACAGATGCAATGTTAAATTTTCCACTGTTCTTTCATTCTGTCTGCAGAAAACCTCTGTCACCTATCTGCAATAATGCCCCATCAAATACTCAATAGATTGCTGTTGAGAAACCAATAGGCTTTTATTCACTGAGAACAAAGGCACATCCATTCTGTTCGATTATCCTGCACTGAGGAGGGGGCTGTGGATTCTTTATACAGGAGCCTGTGGGGCGGGGTCACAGCTACAATCGGCCAATAGGTGTGCCTGACCAGACAATTATATGCAACAGTGGTTTACCACACTATTATTCCAATCTGACCTGCATGGCATCTCTCACAGCCCTGCTATTAGCCACAAGGGCTGTGACGTGATTATTTCTATTAATCATGTCATGGATGGCTGCAACAGCTACTAGTTCATTGGAATGGATGAGGTCTAAGTTTTACCCCTCATATTAGTTCACTCACCGCTTGGTGCAGGCCAATCCAGGTTGCTACATGCTTCAAGACTCAGCTCCTTCCCCATGCAGACTGGGTGTAGACCACACCCAGACTTGCTCCTTTCCATGTTTATTACAAGAGATGTTTAACATACATGTGTAATTGGGGTGAGTGTGGTCATACATTGAGCACACGTTCGATCTGTTTACCTTGGATCGTGAAGGGATAAGTGAACCATCAGTTCTTTTCCTCCGTGCCTTCTGATACCAATGTCCTTTGTATGAATCCTGCAGTTCCATTCTGAGCCTGGTGCATATTTAATGACCAAACTTGGGAAATCCCATCTCAAAATTCTGCCTGAAATCCATTGGTATACCAAGAGTTATCTACAAATTGCTATTCAAGTTATGGCACTCTTTTACATTATACAAGACATGACAGTTATTATGGATTTTACTACATAAGTTGAATCAACTATTAATATTTTAATTCCTTATAAAGAGATGAGCAATATTCTCTGGGATATTTCTGTCATGGACTTTAGAGAGTAATGGAGCCAAAGGAAACAAATGACTAACCTACATATTGCTTTCATGGAACTGTGGCATATAATGGAATGCATTCGGACTGAATTCTTGCACTGCCAGAACACATGTACCATCGGATCTGCAGAATACATGAACTGTGAGGTGATTCAAAGAGCTTCAAATGGAAAAGCGTGCAGGAAAATTCATGTCAACTGTGCACATTTAGATTTTTACATCGTCACCATGAGCAATCCTTTCAAGAAGGGGAGCAACAGTCTTGATGGAAAAAGTGAAATAGTGCAACAATGTAAGTTGTTGAAAAGTTAATAATGGGCTTTGGTCAATTTTAGGAGCCCTGACAGTTACTGTTATAGTTTAAGGTTCATTTGCATCAACTTTCCATTTAGTAACCTAGAAATTATTCCTATTAATTGATAATCTCCCATTCAGTTTCAAAACAACCTTGGGAAGAGGATTTAAATCTACAGATAAAAAACAAAATTTGGTCTGAACTATGTAATGGTGTTATGGTAAATACAATAAATACTCACTATCATCAGATAATAATATAATTTGTTACCTCAAAAATTAAAAGAATGGAATCCTATATTATCAGATAAATGCTTCCGTAGTAAAACAAAAAATTGGTACAATATTAGATTCAACTTGGACGTGTGAGAAAGTAACATTTTTCTGGGATGAATTGAATCTAATATTAAATCAAATGAAAAAAAATAAAACACCTAAATAACCAAAATTGTTCTATTAAATAATATAAATGATAAAGACTTACTGTTAAAGTTGAATCAACCTCAAAAACCATTTATTATGATTGCTTTGGCAGAAGTAAAATAAATTGCACAGTGACAGCTTGGAAAATGGAAACATCTTTGAAAATACAGTGCTGGTATCTCGAAATAGATCACTGTATTCCATTAGAAAAAATTACCTATAATTTAAGAGAATTTTGGACAATTAAAAAAAATCTGGGAACCATAGATAAAATTCATTGGTGATCACCAGCCTCAAACCTCCAACTCTTAAATGTACATTACCGAATATATTATTTATTGAGTCAATAAAAATTGGATAATAACCAGGTGGCACCCCTTTTTTAATATTTGGGGTTAATTTTGGGGGGAGGAGGGATGGGGAGAAAATGGAAAATGTCACTATACATTTATATATATGAGTTTATGCATGTAAAGCATATAGTTTTGAATTATTGTGACATTAAATAAAAAATAAAAAAACCCTCCCATTCAGTTCAAGATTAATCCATTTTCATTAATGAAATAGATTGTGAACCAAGGAGTTTGCAATGATCCTAATTGGTACTTCTTCTCAATTAAAGGTGACTGCACACTATTCTTTTTCCTCCTGCTCAGGACTCCTTAAAACCAACTTCTTTGGCCAAGTTTACAATTACCTGCCATAATATCTCCTTACTTAGTTTGGCAGTAATTCACTTTTGGGGAAATGCCTTGGAACATCTTGCTATGTTAAAGATCCAACGTTGATAGAAGTTAGGCTCTGCTAAATCCAACTTCCAGAGAACAGAAATATGCATTAGCTTGCAAATCGACAGGTAAAACTACAGGAATAATTTTCATCGAACACATTTCCTATTTTTAAAGGTTAGGAATGTAGCACAACTGAGATTTATCGCACACTGTTAAAATGCTCACTGGGCATTCTCCAGGAGCTAGAACAATCTCTTGGAACAAAATCGTTGTGTTGGCACTGGGAAATGATAGCAAGCCAAACTCCTCATGTCTCTGACTATTCAATTAAGGACGATATATTTTGTAGCCTTGATTAGAAGTTTCAAGAATAATGCACTCTTTACTTAGTGGAATGAATAATAGATCATTCTTTTCAGTATGAGCCATGAACATTGATGTCAATTCATTTTACACACATTGCAAAATTATACGAGATTCTACTTGTACAAAAGAATAATATTAGAGATGTAGACGATAACATGTCCTTCTGGTTCATGAACCCTCTTCACCCAGGAGTGAATTATTTTGCAAACCCATCCTTCATAAGCCAGACAACCTTTAAACAGTGAAACACGAAAGTCTGCAGACACTGTAATTGTGGTAAAAGCACACAGAAATTCGGGAGGATCTCAGCCGGTCTTGCAGCTTCCAAACCAGACAAAGATATATTACCAACATTTCGGAACTGAGCCCTTCTTCAAGGTCTAAACAGGAAGGCATCGGATTAAGGTTCATCTGAGGAAGGCTCACTGACATAAAAGCCAAATCTTGTAAACAGCTGTGATGATAAAACTAGATGAACCACCTATGAATGATCTGTGACTTGATTTAAAATATATTTTTTCTTTTTAAGTACACATTTAGAGATTTAGTTAATTAGCAACTGTCCCAGTTGATTATCTGAAAACTGGATTTAATCAGGACAGAGCCACTTATTTTCCTGTTCCGTATTTCTCTGGGCAATCTAGCAAACCTTCTGCTATTGACAGAAAGCCCTCTGTGACATTGGCTCACAAGGTTGGACACAGAGTGGTTAAATTAGTGGTGGATCACGTTTTAGCCAAATGCCATCAATAAAATGTTTTGTATTTTGTTAACTGCTAAAACTCACACAATCAGCTCAGTTGTTCCATAATATAAAATACTAAATTATAATGCCATCATGTATAGATGAAAATGAATGGTTTGATTTAGAGATCAAATAAAACTCGAACATTAAGATGTAGCTTGATAATGCAGATTACTGAGCTGCATTACATCATCTCTATATATTCTGTTACTACACACCCATGACTGCATGGCCAGGCACAATTCCAATGCTATCTACAAATTTCCTGACGATGCCACATTTGTCAGCAGATTCACAAACAGCAAAAAGGAAGCGCACAAGAGGGAGACAGATCAGCTCGATGAACGACGTCACACCAAAACCTTGCACTCAATGTCAGCAAAACCCAAGAGATGATTGAGGACTTCAGGAGGAAGTCAGGGGAACATGACCCAGTCCTCATCAAGGGCTCAGTAGTGAAGAGGATCAATTCAGGATCAACATCTCAGGATTTGACCTTCACATCAATGCAATCATGAAAAAGGCTCATCCAGAGCTGTGAGGAGTTTAACGAGATACGGTATGTCATGCAAGATTCTTGAAAACTACAGGTGTACCGTGGAGAGCATTCTGTCTGGTTGCATTGCTGTCTAGTATGAAGGTGCTAATGCTCAGGAAAAGACAAAACTCCAGAGGATTGTTAACTTGGCCTGTGACTTCATGGGCACCAGTCTTCATTCCATTGAGGACATTTACAAGAGCTGGTGTCTTAAGAAAGCAGCCTCTATCCTCAAGGACCCCCACAACCCAGACTATTCCTTCTTCACCCTACTACTATCAGGAAAAAGGAACCAGTGGCGCAAGGGCAGCCTCCTCCCCCCAGTCACAGATTCCTGAGTAATCAATGAACCCAAGACATGGTCCTACATTGACTTTGTCTTGCACTATTTTTTATATCTATTTTGCAAGGTGGTTTATATAAATGTTTGCACTGTGACGCTGCCAGAAAACAAATTCTGATCCAGATTCTGATATCTGTGGAATCATCTACATACAAGAAACCAAGAGCAGTTGACACATTTATCACGGTCAGATGGAATCAATTATATTCCATCATCCTACACCTAGCCTGTATGTTGTTTCTCCATCCATAATCATCCATAATGGAGATTGAAAACTTGCATCAATAATAGCTTCAGTATCTCCAAAACCAAGGAAATGATTGTTGGTTTCAGAAAAGGAAAATCAGAGGTTTACAATTTAGTGATCATTGGGGGATCAGAGGTGGAGAGGGGGAGCAAATTTAAGTTCTTGGGGTCACTATCTCAGAGGACCTTTCCTGGACCCAACACACCAATGGCATCGTGAAGAAAGCACGACAGCGCCTTTACTCCCTCAGGAGTTTGCAGAGGTTTAGCATGACATCAGAAACCCTGGAAAATTTCTGCCGAGGTGTGGTGGAAAGTGTGCTGACTGACTGCATCACGGTTTGGTGTGGGGACACTAATACCCCTGAATGTAAAGCCCTCCAAACGGTAGTGAACACAGCCCAGGACATCACAGGCAAAACCCTCATCACTATTGAGTACATCAACACTGAACGCGACCGACTCATTTAAGGACTCTTACTTAGGCACTTGTTCTCTCTGTATTGCCTAGTTTGTTTACATTCATTATCTGGTTACAGTTCTTTTATTTGTTTACATGGTGTACAGTTTATTTTTAGTGGTAATTTTACCTTGCCCACAGGAATAAGTCTCATGGTTGTATGTGATGTCATGTATGTACTTTGACAATAAATCTGAAGCATTAATTTTCACAGGTATGCTTGTGTACTCAATCTAAATCTCAAACTATTCTCTTATCCACAACCACCTGCTCTGCTGTTAAGCATACGGAGTCAAAATACAACTCAACCTGATCCAAAAAAGCATCAGGAAGACTGAAGTTCTGCCATCACCAGACTAAACCATTCCATGTTTGACCTGGCCAGCCTTTGTCACAAAGAGCTGAGCATTTATCCAGCTCTGCATTCGGTGTTAGGAACTTTCTGATGTTGTACCTTAAACATGACAACCCATGAAAATGTCCATCTTCTCCAGAACACTACAGGGGTATTCCTACTCTCGTAAGCCTAACATCTTTTAATCTTAAAAAAAAACTCAGAAAATCTTCAACCAGTTTTGTTATCTTGGTTAGACCCATTAATTGTTTTTCCTTGCTTTGTTCATTGCTACCTGCTAATTGTATATACTTCCCCTTAATCTGAATCAGTGCCCTTCATATTTTACATGTGAAAAATCTGAATTATGAACAACAGAACAAACTTGTAAATAAAAAACAGTTGGTTTATATTGCAAGTTTTCTTTTTAATTTACAGCACAGTACAGGCCCTTCAGTCCTTGATGTTGTGCCAACCCATACACTCCTTCTTAAAGTACTAAACCCTCCCTACCCCATAATCTATTTTTCTTTCATCGATGCGTCTAAGAGTCTCTTAAATGACCCCAATGTTTCAGTCTCCACCATCATCCCCGTCAAGGCATTCCAGGCACCCACAACTTTCTGCGTAAAAATACTTAGCCCTTGATGTCTCCACTAAACTTCCCTCCCTTCACTTTGTACATATGTCCTCTGGTGTTTGCTGATCCTGCCCTGGGAAAGAAGAGTTGGCTGTCCACCCTTTCCATGCCTCTCAAAATTTTAGACCTCTACCAAGACTCCTCTCATCCTTCTACACACCATAGAGAAAAGTTCTTGGAAATCCCTGGACTTGTTTCCCAAACCAAGCAACATCCTGGTAAATCTCCTCTGTACTCTCTCCAGAGCTTCCATAGCTTTCATTTTATGAGGTGACCAGAGCTGAACACAATACTGGTCTTACCAGAGATTTGCCACATGACCTCTCTACTCCTGAATTCAAACCCCCCATTAATGAATCCCAGCATCCCATAGCCCTTTTTAACTATCCTATCAACCTGTGTGGCGACCTTTAGGGATGTATGGATTTGGACCCTTGTCCCTCTCTGGTCATCCTCACACTTAAGTACCCAACCATGAACCTGTACTCAGCCTTCTCATTTTTCTTTCCAAAATGCACAAATTCACACTTATCCAGATTGAAATCCATCTGCCATTTTTCTGCCCAACTCTGCATCCTGTCTATATCCTTTTGTAACCTTCGCCAACCTTCAGCACCATCCACAATTCCTCCAACCTTCATGTCATCCACAAACTTACTGACCCATCCTTCCGCTTCTTCATCCACGTCATTTATAAAAATCTCAAAGGCAGGGGTACCAGAACAGATCCCTAGGGCACTCCACTAATCACCGACTTTCCATTACCATTCTTTTGCTTTCCTCCTACAAGCCATTTTTTTTTTTAAAAATCTAGAAGTCAAGATTCCTCTGATCCCGTGCCGTGTAATGCTGCAGGAGCAAATTATGGTCTAGCTTTCCTAACACAGAGATAGAAACACTCAGAACAAATAGCAAGAGTTCAGGCACACTGAATACATTAATTCATGGCTGGGTGGAAAGTCATCTGGCAGAGGTGGTGATTGAATGTAATGGAGGGAGTGGGCAAGTCGAGAGACAATGTGACTGATTTTCTGAAATGCAAGTCTAGTGGGAGAAACTAAATAATCTAAAACAATTGCTTTGCAATGTACTGTGAATGAACTTATTCAGATTTTAATTGGAATAGCCAGCTGTACAGAAATATATAATATGTAAACTCAATGTTTAAAAATATATCACTAATTATCAATTGATAGTTAATTTCCTTCCATTCTGCTCAAGTAACATTTATAAAGTTGACAATATATTTTTAATTAAACATAAATTACTCGGTGCCAGAAAATCTGGCTTTGTTAAATTAACAGCAACCAATTACCTGCAAACTGAGTTTTTCCTACTTAACATCTGAGTATTTTGTTTCACTGATTACATCAACTAATCTTTGATTTCAGGTGGAAGTGAACTAATCTCAAATTGCAGTTAAGACTGTAAAATGTTACATTTATTAAACAGGAATTTGTTCAAAATGTGACCAAATTGTTCAAATGTGTTATAACTCATGTGAAACTAATTTATCCAGGTTTACCAGATTATCAGGGGTCAACAAACAGAATAATACTGAGAGAATGAGGGAAAAAAAGTTCTAAAAATAAGTTTAAAGATTGTTGTTCAGTGAAGCTGTGAAAGGTTTAACAAACGATGTAAATTTCTGGCCCCAACATCCCTGAGTCCCTTTGGGAATGTGGCTTCCGAGGTTGCCTGGAAAAATAACATGACAAAATGAAAATGTTCATTCTACATCTGTATAACAGTACACTGGTCATGTTATTGGAACAATTAGGCAAAATTCCGGACTACTAATAGATCCATATTATTTCAAGTTCCACCGATTGAGCAAAGGAAACAAAATTCAATTAATTCCATAAAATTTAAATTAAGGAGGAATCAGAATTGATACATGAGCAGTTTCCATTGACTGAGGTCCCTTAAAAAGAAGGCACAGATTCAAGGTTAATGGCAGAAATACAGCTTACATATACTGCAGGGATTGGAAATAAACTGTAAAGAAAGGATGGTGGACACTGGATCAAGGTCAGAAACGTGGAAATGAGGGCCAGGATCCAAACAAGACTGAAGTTCAAGTCACTGGAGAATAAAATTGATGACCTAAGGGCAAGGCTGCTTTATCAGAGACAGGCAAGACAAACCTCAGTTGTTTGCTGCACTGAGACCTGGCTAACAGAGAACACACCAGACACCACTATCCGACCGACAGTTTCACCATTCATAGACTGGATTCTGGAAAAGGGAGATGGGGTGGTGTATGCTTTATTGTTAATACTGGGTTATATCAAACTCCTGTCCTCCTGCCTTAGAGCAAATCTCAATTAAATGCTAACACATCTATCTACCCCTAGAGTTCACATCAGTAATTCTCACTGGAGTTTATATCCCTCCTGATACCAAATACAAGCAGGAACTTGAGGAGCTACACAATGTGGTCAGTAAACAAGAGACACTTCACCTGCACATCCAGAGGACTTACTTACTGCATCCAGTGCACCCTTTGTGGCATTCTCTACATCAGAGAAACCAGTCTCAGTCTGGGAGATTGCTTCACTCAGCACCTCCACTCTGATCTGTTCGCAACCACAGTGACCTCCCAGTGGCCAGCCATTTCAATTGCGAGTCACACTCCTGCGCTCACATGTCGGTCCATGGCCTTATGTACTATTCCCACCCTGGCCAGCTGCAGATTGGAGGATCAACACCTTACTTTCATTCTGTACACTCTCCAGCCAGATGGCATTAACATTGATTTTACTGCCTTCCACTAAACCTGCTCGTCTTTTCTTTCCCCCTTCCCCCTTTTCCAGTTCCTCACCCCACCCAGCCATTCCCCCTTATTGCTGCTGTCCCCTCCTTTCTCCACCCATCATCTCCTGCCTTTGCCAACCTGTGGGCCACATCACATTTAAGCCTTGTTTGCTTTTCACCTGATGTAACATAAATATTGTTTATGTTTTTTTATTTAGTCACTAGGAGAGAAGTATGGAAGAAACCAAAACTTGGCTGCTTCACAGAGAAGGGAGCCCATAAACCAAGCAGAGTCCATAGCCAAAAGAAGGTTGAGGACAGATGCTCTACAGTTCTAGGTTCTATTTGTCACTATGAGACAAAATAACAGTTTAATAAAAAACAAAGAATCGACAAATTAAATTGGTATAACTATTATTTTTGAAAAGTATAATATGTTATCAGTGTTTTAAGTACCTCTCGTTACGTACCAATTATCAAAATTAAAACTGGAAATGTATATCAAGTTCAACAAATTTTGTTCATCTTCCACTGTAACCGAAAGGTAAACTATTTTCTAATGACTCCAGACCTGTGGGAATGCCATCGGAAGAACACCAATCATTGCTGTTCAACCGTGTGGATTGTCAGAACAGGCTGTTATCTCTGAAGATTTTACTTAATTGGAAAGATGGAAGAGGAGGATTGAAAGGAGAAATTTGCCAGACTGTTTCTTCAAAGTTTTACCTACTGGTTATTCAACTGTGATTTAAAAAATTAGCATTAGTTCAGGGCCTTGCAAATAGTGTGGAATCCATTAGGGAACAATGTTGATAGGGCAAATCATCTGTGTATTCTGCTATCTCAACACAATGATATCAAGAATGCAGTCTGACTTTCTCATTCTATCCTGCTCTTGCTACAACAATGGCACAAGGTGACTCAAAAAAAATCATGTGTTACTTTTCGTTTATTCACATTACACAGAAGGTGCACTGATCGAGATTAACCCTGCTAAAGGTGACATCCCATATTTCGCTGCCAAATGAATACAATAGTTTAGCACTGTAAATGTGTCCCGGAGGTACTCTCAATACTTTTATGCATCTCTATGTATCTTTACTGAAACAATGATCCATTTCCTACTGAACTCCAGCAAGTATCATAACCTTGGTGACCCTGACTTTGAAGGCTTAAAATGGAAACTTAGAATCGGCAAGTCAGGAAAATTACTTTCTCAGGTGGAGCTCACGGAGTTAAATTTAATTTGCACTCAGAACATTTAACTGTCACTCTAAGGGCAATGATAGAAATGTTGAATTAGAAATGATACTTATCTTGGTTAAAGAAGCTTCCAGAAAAATGTTTGGTCTTCTGCCATTTCCTGTGAAAGAGAGAAAGCTTGAACCAAAACTCCAAAGGCCTTGAAAAATGTTTGAAACTCTTTTTTTGATCCAAAAGCTGTTTCCACTGAGTCTGGCAAAAAACTAGGCACCCATGTAATGGAATATCGGGAGGTTATATCTATTAACTCAATTTCCATCTAGGAAAGACCTAGGTATAGAACTTTGTTCCAAATGTAATTGAATACTGGTCACCCTAAGGTCATCTCCAGTATGCTGACTAGGCAAACTGAGGACAAATTCTGCCTGGATCAGAAACAATCTTCTTAACAGGACACACACACCAGGAAACTTGACCCATTGGAAATTAATTGAATGTTGATAATAATAATGATGAACTTATTGTCATTATATGCATTAAGCAAAGTACAGAAGCACCAACATTCACTCTTGTAGCAGCCAAATA
Source organism: Narcine bancroftii (assembly GCF_036971445.1). Taxonomy (NCBI): domain Eukaryota; kingdom Metazoa; phylum Chordata; class Chondrichthyes; order Torpediniformes; family Narcinidae; genus Narcine; species Narcine bancroftii. The sequence continues at coordinate 104,525,225 of NC_091478.1, forward strand.
GGTACTTTGCAAAAATATTGACAGAAAGAACTAAAAATACAATGGAATAATTTATTTAATAATGAGACAATAAATACAAAATTAGATAGATAATGAATATTCACAGTTAGACTAGAACAAATAAAAGCTCTTTGCAGTAGCGTTAAACACGAATGTCTCCAGATGCTGGGGTTGTAGTGTTATACACAAACGTGCTGGAGAAACTCAGCAGGTCACACTGCATCTATGGAAAGTAAACATTCCAGGCCTACACTCTTTGACAAGGTATGAACAAAAAGCAGACAAATGCCTGAATAAAATGGTGTAGGAGAGGAGGGAGGAAGGGGCAGGGGAGGAGCATAGGCTAATAGGCAAGAGGTCATAGTTGGATATAGATGGGAAGGTAGATGAGAAAAGCTGAGGTGATAGGATGGGATAGCGGTCTGAATGGAAAGGAAGTGATGGGGAGCTGGAGAAAAGGGAAAGGGAGAGAACTGGGGGAGGGGTTTAACGGAAGCTGAAGACGTCAGTGTTAATGCTGTCTTGTTGGAGAATGCCCAGATAGAATAATAGTGTTCCTCGAATAGAATATTTGCAATTGAATATTTCAGTGGCATTATTGCCAAAAAACTTTTAAAATGTGCCTTATCAGCCTTTCAATTTCAACATCATTAGCTAAAGTGAATGGGATATGATGATGCATCAACAAATGGCTCGTTAGAAATAAGGTTCCTTTTGTAATGTTAAAAAGATACATTCTAACATGAACGACTCTAGAACTTTCTGCTAATGTCAACTTTCAATTCTCTTTTCTATTTCCAGACATTTTATTCATTCATCATTTGCTGAACAATTTTCTTTCCGACACTCAAATAATCCAAAAATGCAGTGCAAATATAAATAAAGCTTTTCAAGCTTGTTGCTCTAATTTACCACATTATCATCCAGATCATTTATTAAAAACAACAATGGTCCCAGCACTGATCCCAGAGGAAAACCTGTAGTCGCAGGTTTCTAGTCAGAGAAGTAATCATTCATCACTACTCTCTGGATTTTACCATTGTTGAATCCAGTTACTCTTCATCTTAGTCCTAAATGGCTTATCCTTTGTCCTTAGCTTGGACTTTCCCAATATCAGGAGTAGGACACACTGGGTCTGTTGACAATGAATGTGGAATTGATCCACCAGTGAGGATTTCATGACTGGCTTCAATGGTAGAATATCCAACAGGAGCTCAGGTAAGGATGGGCCCTTCAATGTGATTCAGCAGGTTTTTCTCTTCCTTTGAAGGGCCTCTTTTCTAATTGAGAGCCACACAATTTTTTAAGCTCGATTCTCACAACCACAAAGTCACTCAAAAATTGTGGCCAAATTGATGTCTCTGTAACCTGGCAGCTCTGATTAAATCAGTTGCCCAGGAGCAACGATTTAGATTGCACAAAGTAAAATGTTCACAACAGATTTATCATATCATCGCAGAATTGGATATCAACGTTTCGATCTGATGGTTTAACTAGTTAGCTTTCATTTAAAGAAAAGCATCCCATTAACTCCCTGGAGAAGCGTGCCATAACCAATACATTATTTTGATCATTTCAACCATGAAAAAAACAAAATTCTCATGCATTTCTCTATTAGTATAAAGTTTAAACTTGTGCTCCGAGGTTCAAAGTTTTGCTGCATCTGCTACAACGACGATCTTTTATCTGGAATGAATTACAGAGCACTTGTGTTTATTTTAGGCCATCGAATGCAGCTTTCCCACTCAAAGAAAACGTTTGGTGAACATTGATTTAACTGGAGCTCCACATAAGGACCAGCCTTTGTTTCATTCAACATTCAGATTTCGAAGTCAACCGTGCTCCTCACCAAGGTTTTAGATCCAGATTGTAACGTATCTACGTAAACAGATTACACATGACAGACAGAATAATATGAATGTCCAGTGGCATTGTCTTATCAACATTCAGAGATTCCAAGTGCAAGAATGCAGATTTATGAGCCTGATTACTGACCTTGTGAAGTCCCTTATCTCAGCTAGGTCATGCAGGAAAATCAATGCACAGAGATAAAACATTTCTTCATGTTGAAGGAAGAAAACTAGAATTATAGTATTGGTTCTTATCTGTCTCTAAGTTAGAGAGAGTGCAGACAAGTTGTTTGAAAATTAAAAACTAAAATGATTTAAAAAATTAATAGAATTTTTGTTCTGTGGTAAATCTTGTCTATTATGGAAGATTACAACATTTTTCCTTTTCATCAGATGGTTTAAAGTACTTTTCACTCATTGTATGATGTGATATAATCACATTGAGCAGTCAAACACCAATTTGTGTGTTGTCAAGTATAGCACGCATCCATATAACTAAAAATTAGTAACTCTGGGGTTTCCTTCCTTGTTATTGATAAAGAAGAAAACTTCTCCATCCTTCTCCCAATCGTACTACTTTACGGTCTGGGGGCAGCAATACTTCTGACTGGAAAGCCCTGCAAAACATAATGGACACAGCCCAGTATGTCCCTGGCAAAAGCTTTCCCCACCATCACCAAAATCTACATCAAATGCTGCCAACAGAGGACAGCATTATCATCAAGTATCCACACCACCCAGGACATGATCTGTTCTCACTGCTGCCATCAGGAAGTACCTACAGCTGCCACAAGGCTCACCACACCAGGTTCAGGTCCAGTTGCTCCACCATCAGACTCTTCAACAACAAACTCAATTAGGGACTCATTTGATGATACTTACTTTGCACATTGTTTATTACTTTTTTTTGTATTTGCCAAGTCAGTTTGTTCACATTCTTTTATATTGTATCTTTTTGTTAAGTGCAGTTTCCACTACCAACAACTAGATAGTCTTCTGGTTCCAGATTATGGCAGCATGGCATGGCTGCAGTGGCCTCTCCAGACCATGATGCTGTCCAAGCGGAGTGCCGTGATCAATGTTTAAAGATGAAGATTGGACAGAAGCACAATGGAGACTGGAAGCTGTGAAGTAAGGTGAAAGTACGGAAGAAGTGGTGTGGCCTCTATGGTGGGGACAACACTCCTGGATGTTGGGTGCTGCCGGTGGCCGAGGAGACACCATGACAGGTCTGCAGAGCTATGTCAGGGTGACCAGAACGGGTGGTGTATGCCTGACTGGTTGATCTGCAGAGGTGGTGTCCAGGAGCCTGAAGTGGCCATGTTGTGTGCCTGGCATGGAGGTTCAGGAGGCTGTGCCATCTTGGAGTGCAGGGCCCAGCAGCAGTTGGTAGGATTGGCGAGGAGGCCATGGGGGTTTCTCCACCATTAAGATGCCGAAGCTGACGGGCCTGTATGGATATGAAGTGTGTGGCGGTTCTTCTTTTCAAGCCACTGGACTTATAAAATCTAGTAATTGTCTCCACTGTGCCTAGTGTCTAGTTTTTTCATCTCTTACTGTATTGTTAGCACTGGTTTTTTTTTAACTATGTAGTTTTGTGTTGATGTGTTTTAGTTTTGTGTAGTTTTTATCTTTTCTTTTGTCTGGAGCAGAAATGGTGTCTTGTGTTGTCTGATGTGTAATCGTGGTTATGTGGGTAGCATTGTGGGTTCATTTTGTTTTTAACTATGTACCGCGTACTGGTTTTAAATGACAAAGGCTGCTACTACTCCTGCCTGAAAAAGAATCACAGGGGTGTGTGTGATTTCACGTGTACTCTGACGATAAATTTGAACTTGGCATGACTGGGATGAAACATACTTACCTATCATGCCATAAAACTCAATGATTCCGTTACAATATTATCCACAATTGAACTGGTAAATGGAATTTGGGTTCAGAGTCTTATCTGAAATCCCAAAACTCCAAAAAAGCAGAATACGCCAACTAGAAAAATATCCATTTACAGTAGTTTAAAGTCTATAAAAAGCTGCTGCTCTTGCTTTTACATTAACAATGCACTGTTAAAAAAGAATACTCAATGAGCCAAAATGCATTAAAATAACAGTATTATTGAATCAATTGTTTCTACTTGTGTAGTTGCAGCGGCTCATATGGTAAATGGAACATGCATGCTCCCAACTGTTTACAGTGGACCACCATTGGAGGTGCAAGAAAGGAATGAAGCTTCTGATAAGTGGATGCCCTCGTTCATTAAACGCTACCAAATTCAGAAGTGATAAGCCAAATGTTTTAATACAACTTATCTTCAAGTGCTGTCTTTTGTGATGTATGTATACAAAAACCTGATGAAATTTCAGTTTGAAAATCTCTTTGGAATGATGAGTGTTGATCTCACCACAAAAGGAAACTGAGCTGATAAAACTTTGTCTTCACTGAAGTTAAAACCCCACATGTGTTTGCAGTGCATGTGAAATCCACTGCTGCACTTTGGGAAAATTCCTTTGCTTTGCTCCTTTAATTTCACATTCCCTCCTTGTTCTATGTGCATGGAGGGAACAGGAACATAAAATCCCCTCTGTAATGACATGACAGCTGTGTGAACTGCTAAGGACAAACACAGAAGGAAATATATATGGTGCTGGATTTTTTTCCTCTCTGAAAATCATATTCTGAGAGGTTGTATACATCAAGTGGTTTGAAACCCTGCAGTTGTTTGTAGAACTAGTTAAACTCTGCAATACCTCGCAGTAGAGGAGCAAACTGAAAGAGAACTTAACTCTTAAGCTCCACAGACAATTTTCTTTTGAAAACCAGTTCAAAACTGGTTTCCTTTGTTTCAAATAGCAGAGGCGAATAATTTCACAAGACTGCTCTTCCATCTCAGAGCTTTGTTCACTAGCAGATTTAAACATTCCAGTCAGCATTTAATTTTGTTTCATTTGCTTTCATGATTGATTTGTAACCAATGTCTGTTACGATTTATGATTGACCATGATGATAGGACAGCAGTAATGATCCATAAGATTAACACGAGCATATTAGTGAGTGAATGTCCCAGGATAAACACAAGGTGATACCATTCATTCATATCATAATTCAAAATGCCCCTTCTAAAATCATGTATTTTTCCACCAGAAGGCAGATATAAATATTTATGGAGGGGCTTGAAAGGTTGAAAATGTTGGCATTTGTGATGTCATATATTCAGTTGCTTTGTTTCCAATAATTTGGAATTTTAGGAAAAATTCATTAAAGGTATTAGAATCCAGGATGGCTTCCATGGAGAGCAAGTCACAAAATAAAACAGGATATGATTTTAGAGGAAGCCAACCAACTATTCAAAAGAGAAAGGAATTGGGTAAGGTGAGCGACTTTGATTCAGGGCAGTAGATTATCTGCAAGTGTGTTGATCATTACAAAAAATGCTACTGATGAAGAATATTTTGATAAAGTAGTTCTAATTACGATACCAAAAGTCTAACAAAATAATTCCTAGGAAAGCATGTCCTCAGCTTATCTAAAACATAGATCTATTTGGAAGCAGAGAACTATGTAGTTACTAGTTCCTGTATCTAAAGCCACCAACTAGCAGCTTTGATTGGATATTGACAGGAGTAATTTTTGTATCACCTCACGAAATAGAAAGCCCATTGGCTTTATGGCAGCATTCCAAGCATTCCCATTCCAATTACTTGTTTCCTTGCATCCCATTTTCTCTGAAATGCCTGTCAACTGCACCCTGATTATCCTGCAACCCAACTCTACCAGGTGTAACCTGTTAACCTGCTCAACTAGTATGCCTCTGGGATCTGGGAAAAATTTATCCACATTAATCGACATGGGTGGGATGGAGTTTTGAAGACGATGTTTGGAAGTCTGGTATCTCAGCACATTGTGAAGTTTCAACTTCCTACCTCATATTTTGGCACAGAGATGTTCTCTCTCCAGCATAATTGATAGTCTTAGTTTCCAATCAGTCAGAGAGAACTATGTTAACTAGTTGAACTGATAAATGGAATGAATCATATCTCTCAAAGCTTTTGCCTGGACTCTCTCTAATGGTATGAGGTTGGATTCAATTCTTCACTAAAGCATTGACTTGAGAGAAATACAATTCTCTACATTAGGATGCTAGAGGGAAGACTTCTGTTCCTTTCTGTCCATAAAATGAGGGCACTTACCTTCTTAAAATGCTGTTGCCTCACTTCAGCTGTTGGGTTTCCTGAAGTCTGGGAAATCCTGTTGAAAATCAAAAAACTGGGTTATTTAACACCTGCTTCCAAGCTCTTTAACCAAATGCAACACTTCCAGGGTATAAAATGGTGCCCTAACCTTCACCCAGCTCTTTGAAGCCCAGAAGATATCAAGATTGTAGCCATCTCATCAATAGGTTTGGATCTTTTCCCAGTTTTACCATCAGCCCACATTCACTCATTCACATCTGAAGAAGGAAAAATGAGAAGCAAATGATTTGCAAGAACAGGAGCCACCACTTGTAACTTAGGTGGCACCATCCTTACTCAAACTCAATGGATAGTTTTAATCTAAAACCAGAAACTTAAAATCAAAAATGTAAACTGATATTCTGAAGAATATCATTCTTTGAAAGATACAAAGAATTGATTCCTTGGAATTATTTTGTTGAGTAGCAGAGAACTTTGATGTCACAGCCAATATTTATTTAGGGATCAGCATCAGGAAAAACAAATTTTCTTGATGCAAATCATATTGCATTTTGAGCTTCCTTGGTACAAATTGATAACACCTTAAAAAGGGTTTTGCTGGTTGTAAAATATTTAACAATCTCCTGAAAGGGATGTAATGGTAATCTTAAAATTGCAGATCTAACTAAGTTTTTCAGGTTTAAAAAATATATATAATGTATATAAATACAAGGATGCAAGAGGGAAATTCTTTGAAGTCAAGTACATTCTGGTTAGTTACAATCTTCATTTCAAATTTACAATACAACATCTGTCATGTATATGCACAATTTTGGGATGAGTTGCATTGAATGTTGAACTAGTAGCAAGTGCAGATACACTCAATGCTTGTGAGAATTATGTACAGCCAGCAAGCAGACCATGATGTGAATCAGATTACAATGCTGATTTTTGTTTTATCTGCCATTTTGAAACTTCATGAGCTAACTACAACCCACTTAATGACTGAAGAAATGTGTGCTGGCAAGCTAGCTCAACAGCTGCCACCATTCAGACCCTATAACAACTAACACTATTTAAAGATGATAATTAATGATTATAGAGATTAGTTGATGATTGGCATAATGAAAGTAGAGGCAACTCTGAGAAAATACAATTGCTAACACTTCATTCCTTATCAAGGTTCAGATCTTCCCCCAAACACTCTGGGAAGATATGGTTTCCTGCTCATCTTCTTTTCCTCTGCTTAACTTTGAATGCATCCATCCATCTATCTGTCTGTTTGTCCATCCAGTCACAATATACTTCAATGCAGTTATCTGCTACTATACCAGTGTCTAAAAATCTGCTTTGCATAAAGTTTTGAACACAATCTGCAAACTATATCTGCAACATAAGAACAACAGGGGCTCCCAAAGAGAATTTACCTCGCAAGTTCATGATGACCAGTGGCCTTGCAATTTACTGTTTAGTCTCTAGATGACTAGAGAACTACCATAAATTGAACAGTTGACCTCAATAACCAGCTAACTTCTAACAAAAAAGATGTGGAAAAGGTTTCAATTAGTTTACACTATAAAAATCTTACCACTATAGGAAAGCATTTTAAACTGAGCAACTATAGACATCAGTGCAAGACTAACACCTCTACACTGGCATGCTGGGCTTATGTACATCACTGAACAGGAAGTGACATCATCCATGATATCATCAGCCCAGATAAAAACCTGTATTGGATGCAGGTTAATTTCCTATGTTTTCTCACAGTGTGTCAGTCATGTTAGGAGCAAGTTCACTTGCTGGTAAGTGGGTTGCCACATGATCTTTTATTCCTGCATTGAAGGAATATGGAATGCCATTTTCCAGATAATATCTGGAAAAGAGCTGCAATAGGAAATCATTTAGGTAATGTGCCAAAATATTAAATCAGGTAGTAAAATTCCTTCCAGTACAGACTTGATTTAGCTGTTTTGTGTTTGGTCTATACATTTATAATGAACAAATGCCAGCCATCACTCATTAGTTGCGAGTCTTAACTCCTAATGCATTGTATTTTTAATGCTTTGTTTCCTGTCTGAAATGCTTCAATACATTAGTAAAACATAACTAACTAGGAAACTTAATTATGTGATTCTTATTTTCCAAGTACTTCATCATTAAACAGAAATGTAATGTCGTTCTTTGAAGTAAATTCACTTGTTGGTTTCCCTAGAACTGATGAACTTGTGTACAAGCTTCTAGTTTTCATTTTCATGTAACAAAAACAGAATAGAGAGAAGTTATTCTATCATGTAATTATTATATCTGGTCCAGTGTCAGGTTTCTGTGTGACAGAGTTAAAATATTATACTGTACAGTAACCCCTATGATGTGCCTAATGAGAATCCTGGCCCTAGTTCAACAATCATTTTTTTGGTGTACATACAGAGGAATTTCATTAGCCAGAGAGTGGTGAACCTGTGGATTTTTTTTTGCCATGTGTGCCTGAGGAAGTCAGGTCATTGAAATGTATTTAAGGTAGAGATTGATGACTATCTGAATAGTCAAGATATCAAAAGCAGGGGAGTGTGGCTGAATGGGAAAATGGATCAGCGCTGGCAGAGTGAACCTGATGGGCTGAATAGCCTATCTCTGCTTCTAAAATATGGTGTTATTCTCTTATGGAGAGCAACCACTTTCAAAGGGGGCCACACTCCTCTTTCCCCTCCCCCCCACCACTGAGGGCCTATAGCACATGTAAGAGAGGTAACAGACTAAAATAATATATTTTTGTGTTTATTTAATCTATAGGAGAGAAGTATGGAAGAAACCAATTAAACTTTACTGCTTCAAAGGGAAGAGGACCCATAAGCTTTGAGGCAGAGACCTAAGGGGGGCCATAGCCAAAAGAAAGGTTGAGAATGGTTAATGTAAACTGACCCCACCTAAACTCACATTCCACTTTAAGTAATCCCTATCCCATGTGCTCTGTGATTAGTAAGGGATTGCTTAAAGTGGTAGGTGAGTGGAAAGAAAAAGTTTGAAAACCACTGTTTTAATCATACTTCATTGACTCGTTATGTGCACCATTTCATAACTCCAAAGAAAATGGGTTAATTATGGACTTTGGACTCCAGGCATGTAATGGCACAATCAAGGAATTTTGCAGTTACATGAATGGTCTAAAAATGAATGTGCAGGAATTTTGTGTCCCTTCCTGCCCCGCGATTTATCCTGCGGGACCCCTGCAACTTTTTGGAGGAAGCCTGCAGTGTAAATTGTACTGGAAAAATTTGTGGTCGGTCATCCACTCGATTGCATATTCAACCACAGGCACTATTGCACTCAGGGACTTGCAGTCTAAAAAGGTGCCCAGTGTGAGCGACCTCAAGGGCAGTAATTATGTTAATTTTTTTCAGTGATTTTCTTGACATTGCAGTCTTTTTTAAAAAAATACATTAATGACAATTTTTTTCTCAAGCAAAATATTTCAGCAACAATTGTGTCTGGAGCAGTGGTTCTCAACCGTCCCCTTCCCACTCACATCCCACCTTACCAATAACTTGTGGTATAGGGATTGCTTAAGGTGGAAATATGAGGGGGGGGGGGGAGAGCTGGGAGCAGTTTGAAAACCACTGATGTAGAGCAAAGGAAGATTGTTATCTTGTGGATTCAAGTTTCGCATTCACTATTTTCCTTGTAAAATAATACTTGATTGCAAAGACAGAAGCTGACTAACAAAATTGCAGCAATTGCAGAGGAGTTGAAAGAGGTTACACGCCACTGTCTTTTGTATGCTTCAAACTTAGCAAAGTTCTTGCATACAAGAGACAGGTAGAAGAACTGAAACAATTTTATTTTGCTTGTTGGTGAGGATGAAAATTTAGCCAAATGAAGTTTGAAGTTATTGCTATTTAGGAAAATGGGCAGTTACTTATTTATCACAATGTCTTAGTCTGCTGTTCCCCATTTTTTAAAGTGTAGATAAATATTTTAAACTAACTTTCCAACATTATGAACACCAGAAACGATGAATATTTTTTGACTAAGCAAGAATTCTTGGCAGAGGCAAACTGTCTTTTTATGTATTGAAGGCAATATCATTTGAGTCAGCAGGTCACAGATGGGGAGGCCTTTTATCATTCTGCTATTCATCTCATAATAACCACTGAGTTGAGACTTAAAGCATTAGTTAAGCACAGACTAAATTGGTACATTTTAACAGCAAAGCAGTAAAAATCTATTTGCTAATAATTTCTCAAAAATGGTAAGAGTTGGGCAGCTTTATTAGAAGCTGCCAAATTTCACTGAGAGTAGGACTAATGGAATATATTACAGCTGTGCAATATTCATAATGCAGTTTTAAGATCATTTGACCAAATCACATTGATATATTTGGTTCATCGCCCACTCCCATGAAAGTATAGGCTCGCAATTTTAAGATCCTGATGCAACATGAGCAGAAATGGCTGACTCTTTGCAAGATAGAGCTGAGTACAAGAATGCTGAGAATGCTTCATTCTGACCTACTAAAGCAGGTTCTGCTGGGATTGGGTCTCTGTGACATTGCTAACACTCACCAGAGCCAAAGTTCCTGAGCAAGAATGGCATCGCCCACCCTGAGAGCAAGAAGGTATAGTTTATTTTTATAATTCTACCCTCGCGTGCTCTGACTGTGGAGACCACCGTGTACAGCTTCATTTTTTTCCCTTTCCACTATGATGTGCAATTCACATTTGTTAATCAAAATATGCCTGAAGTCATCTGTTGAACAGGAAAGAGACTGCAAATGTTTGTATTGAATAGGGATTGTGCTAATAGCATTTCTCCATCAAATGGCCATTAGGATTTATTAATTTTGTTTTGCGCTTGTAGTATTTTTAAACTTGCGATCAAATATTTAGGTTGACAGCTGTAGTCAGTTAAGCTTCTCACCAAGAAGGGAATTTCTGCCAGAAGTATGCATGACATCAAACAATGTGCAATAAAGCTATACATGATCCCAAAGCCATCATTCAATTTTCAAAGAATGGCCTTTCTTCAACAGTTACAATATTCAGTTCAAAACATCAGTAAATATGTTAAAACTTTAAAACATGACATAAAAATGATTGATTAAGGGATCAATGCTAAAAGTTAAGGATCTTTTGTGATGCCTGTTTTGGTAAAGAGTAATTTTATCAAAACTGATAAATATTCCATAATTTAACAGAACCCCAAATTCATTTCATATCACAATCTCTAAATCCTGAAAGTCCTGACCCAAAATTTGAAAACCTGAGGAGTGGGGCATGCTACTATCTTCTCAAGGCAACATGGATGACCAATAATACCGGCCTTGCCAATAATGTTTGTGTCCCGAACAATGTATTAAAATTTAATGTCGTTCCATTTATTCATGTGCTGAGCTTTAGATTATGAATGGGCTCAGATAATGTTGGTGACAGCCCTCTCAGCTCACTTTACAGAACAATTTATAGCATTAAAGGGGTCAACATAAGAACAGAATAAGCCATTCACTGATTAAGATTGTTCCAGCTCCTAATGAGACCAGAAGAGAACTGTACGCATATTCCATTCATTTGCCTTGGATCTGTATCATTTTAACAGTTGATGTATGAATAACTAACAACTAGTCATACCTCTGTATCTGCTGCTTTCCATGGTAGGGCCACATCCTTCTATAATCCCTTACACAAAGAAATAATTTTTATCTGTTGTCCGCAACAAACTGATTTTAAGCTTTTCCTTTTGTTTCAGATTCCTCCATTGCTAGGAAAATAAAATCTTCTCAACTTCTATTAAACCTTTGAAACCTCATCAAGAGAAAGCTGGTGAAATTAAATGAGATAACCAAAGGTATGGTGAAATAAGGTGGTACATTAATAGAGAGCGCCAAGATGGCAGAGTTTAGAAATTGAATTCAGGCCAAGTTCTGCCACTGTTAGTCTTCTGGAGTCTTGAAATGGATAAAAAGGCTGCAGATGGGGCACATTGTTGAAAGAGAAAATGTACGATTCCATTTTAATGTACTCAGAAGCAAGGATAAAAATCCTGAAGAATGTTTAGAGGCCAGCCTACTCAGTACAAGTTGACATCAATGGGTGAACAGGACTAAATAATAATGGCGACAAAGCTGAGATAAATAAAGTCCTGATAAGTAAGGACTTTGGCTGCACTGCAAGAGGCTTGGGGTTACTACATAGATAAGATTTAAAAAAAATTATGGGGGGCAAGATCTTCAGCACTCATTCTTGGATACTACAGGGGATTCAATCTTAAAATGGGTAAATTTCTCCTCTTTATGTGCCCGTCATTCACTTTTACAATTTAATGTAGTGCATCAAGCCTACTTTACTAAAATTTAATTGGCTAAATTTTATCCTAACATTTCTTCAGAGTGTGATAGATGTAAGACTGAAGAGGGTACTTTATAGGATTGGGTCTTGTTCCTCTATTTCCAAATTTGTGGAAGATTTTTTGTACCATATCTTTAGTTCTTAATGCAAATCTTATACCTAATCCTCGAATTGCTCTTTTTGGATCATCAGAGGTAATTGATTTGAAATGAACTGCATCTCAATCCCATGTAGATTATTTTGCTTCCCTTATTGCTAGATGATCAATACTGATGAGATGGAAAGATGCTGATGCTCCTACTCTCATTTAATGGCAATATGACATGATGGCATGTCTAATTTTGGGGGTAAAAAAAATGTTCCTCTAATGTAATGGATTTAAACTTTTCAAGCTTGTGGGGCCTTTTATTTTTTTCATAAACTGTAAGATCATTTAGATCTTGTCTTGAGTTGGGTTTTTATGGTAGTGAAATTGTATGTGTTTACCAAATAATTTTGGAAGGGAAGGGGGTAGAATTTGTTGTATAGTATCAGTTTATTTTGGTTTTTTTTCAGTTGGCCACATGTTATAATTAATTGATGATTACTTGATTATTTCTTTTTGCTGGATTGATGATATTTAGTTTGTATGTAACAGATTTTCTTACATCAGTCTTTCTTTTGTGCATCTTTTTCATATTACTACTTTAGATAAATATGACTTATTCTTATGTTGTTGTAAAATTTAATAAAAATATTGAAATGGGAAGAGGCAACTAACATTGTAATTTGTGGAAGTGCCACTAACTCCTGAAAGATGACGTATAAGGCTCAATGCTAGATTAAGCAAGATTCTGTATCTTGGTTACAAATCAAAGAATCAAACAATGAGTGAAATAATGGAATTAGTGACAGGATGGGGAGCTTTCAGAGGAAATAATATTGTTCTGAACGTTCAAAGGAGAAAATTCTGCCTCTTCTCCATAACAGGGAATTTAGACAGCATCTGAATTAGACTGCAAGAATGAAATACAAGTTAAAATTGAGTCCCTCTGCATAGAGAGTAACATGTCTCTCTTCACGATGATGTTATGAGAATTCAACATGCAAATAGAGAAGGGCACATATGGTTTCAGGCAGGAACATCAATCAGTTTATCAACTCTTGATTGATCAAAAGAAACTTGATACTGGGAATAAAAATAAAATAAGGAATTGTGTGTTCAAAACACCCATGTAATTTTTAATTAAACATGATACTACACCAGCTTTATTGGAAATAGTTAACAGGTTATTCAATGGGTATTACTTAGATGTGTAAATAAGTATTCCCACTTACACAGTGAGTGTTTTCTAAGGCTGTATTCATTTAATATCAAATCCAGACTTTTTTGAGACCAATGTAAGCAATTTTATTGCAATGATTTCCCTAATATTACTAATCTCCATTACTGGTGTCGCTGTCAATGGAGATCAAAAGCTCTAGAGCTGGAAATTTAAAATGAATTGTGATTCAAAACATAGATGATAACGCCAATTAAAGCTTATAATATTTATGGCTAATCTTATCAAAGGATCAATAATTATTACTGTTGGTATTCTATGATAATTCCTGATCATTGCTTATCTTGTTCAAACAATCTTCAAATGTTGCTTGATTCTCTAATTCCTGTAAATCTATCTGCTTCTCAATTTGGCTTCCAGATTTAGAACCTTTTGAAACCATTTCCATTAAGCAGCCCTCCTGTCACCACTTTCAACTTTCTTCACTCCTTCCTTTCTTCATCCGAGTCCACTGACTTGGAACACTTCTTTACACTGTATGTAATGCTGGGTTGAACATCTACCGGGAATGTTGCTGTCGGAGAGCAGCAGCGATCATCAACGATCCACACCACCCAGCACACGCTCTGTCCTCGCTGCTGCCATCAGGAGAGGGGTGTAGGTGCCACAAGACTCGCACCACCAGGTTCAGGAACACCTGCTCCCCCTCCACCATCAGATTCCTCAACCACAAACTCAATCATTTAAGAACTCTTACTTGGGTACTCTATCTCTGTATTGCAGTCAGGTTATTTACATTTCTTTATTTGTATGTACACTTGACTGCAGTTTTTTGCACTACCGATAAGCAGTAATTCTGCCTCACCTGCAGAAGAAAGAATCTCGGTTTTTTGTGATGTAAACTCTAAACATGTAGGTTATTGCTGTGGAACCGTTGCCAGCAGGACTAGAGAGGCAGAAACTCTAATTCTCAGTAATATGAACATTCTAACATTAAAAAGCTGCTGAAAGAAATTTTGAGTTGACCTAAATATTGTTCTTGTTAATCATTTTCAAAGTATAGAAATTGGAAAGTTATTCCCTTTTTCAGATGAAAACATTTTAATGCAAGGATTGTCACCTCCTTTTACTTGAGCAACTAAAAATAAATTGGCTATCATTTTAGTCTCAAATCCTCTTGCTTTTATTTATAATCTTCACTGTTAACATAACATAACAATTACAGCACGGAAACAGGCCATTAGGCCCTTCTAGTCCGCACCGAACCAAACACCCCTTTCTAGTCCCACCTCCCTGCACAATGCCCATAACCCTCCATCTTCTTCTCATCCATATACCTGTCCAACCTTTTCTTAAATAATACAATTGACTCTGCCGCCACTATTTCTCCCGGAAGATGATTCCACACAGCTACCACTCTCTGAGTAAAGAAGTTCCCCCTCATGTTACCTCTAAACCTCTGCCCCTTAATTCTTAACTCATGTCCTCTGCTAAATATCTAATCAGATGAAAGTACAGTATCTCCAACCTCAGATTTTCCAGCTTTGTTTCCAATCTTTCTGTAAGCAGCTGGGAGATACCTACAAACCATTCAAAGTGATCCCCTCTGTACAGTGTACAATGGGCACAAGATACTTCCACTATTTGATTCAGTCTTGAGTTCTGCCTCAGCTGTTGTGCAGTGCACCCAGCCCCTGCATTTCCAAGCGTTTGTCAAATATTAAAATTGGCGATGCTTTTGTTTGCATGGCTGCATGAGTCAGAAAAGGTGATTAAGTGTTTAAATTGCAGGATAAAAGGATGCAAAATTACCATAGATCATTAAGATGTTCTACATCTGTAAAAAATTTTTCAAATTGAAACAGCTTGCGCTCATCACCACATATCCTGTGGTAAAATTAGAGAAAGTCGGCAAATAGATCAAACTCATCTTGAATTAGAAATTGCACCAGCTTTTACTGCCAAAATAACTAAAGCTACAATCTGCGTAAGTAACACTTCTTCAATTAATAAGATAATTAGTTGTTTACACTTGTTATGAACTTTGGATGGATAAGAAATATTCTATAAATATTTGGTGGTTTAACTCTAACATTTATATTAAATTTAACATCCAATTGCTTTAAGTTCATTTACAGTTTGTGGGCATTGGTAAAACCAGCATATATTTCCCATCCCAAAATGCCTCCAAAAATGTGGGTGAACCACTACAGAACTTGTAATGAAGACACTTAGCTATGGCATTTCATAACTCTGGGTCAATAGCAATGGAAAGAAGGATCAATTTCTAAATTAAGATAGTTTAGAAGTCGGAGATGTGGGTGGGTGAGGTGTAATTAAAGAGTGCCATTCCTATCTACCTGCTGGTCTGTATTAGATGGTAAATATTATTATTTTCATAGACACTGTTGAAAATCTTGGTGAACTGCTGCAAAATATTTGGTACATACTGCACACGTTGTGAGCCAAGGATAAAGGACCGAACCTTTAAGGCAGTGAATAGGGTTGCTTTAGCTTTAATGATTTTTCATTTCTTTGGACCTGGATGCTTTCAGGCAAGTGAGGAGAATCTCCTAATTCTCTTGACTTGGGCCTTGTAGATGGTGAAAAGGAAAAGCATTCATATCAGAGTCTCTTGACTGCCTCTGCAGCAATGGCAACTGGTCCAGTTAATCTTCCCATCGCTGTGGCTCCAAGTTGTAGCTACCAATGCCTGTTTTGGTTCTTGTTATCATCAAATGGAAGTATTTCATTATCCAAAGAGTTTTTTTGTGTGCTATTAAGCTAGGGATTTTCTCTTTAGAGTAAAGGATGAGAATTGACTTAATATAAGTCTATAAGATTAGGAGAGGCATAGGTAGGCTGGACAGCCAGCCCCTTTTCCCCAGAACAGGAGTAGAAAATACCAGAGGACGTGTTTGCAAGGTGAGGGGTGGAAAATTTAAGGGAGATGTCAGGGTTAAGTTTTTTAAACACCGTGAGTAGTGATTGCCTGGAATGGTTTTGCAGGGGTGGTGGTGGAGGCTGGTAAAATAGTGATATCTTAGTCAGGCATCTAGATGCAAGAAAAATAGAGTTTTATGGTTGTGAGGTAGAGAAAGTTTTGTTTGAGTAGGTTAATATAGCTCAGCACAACATCATGGGCTGAAGGGCCTGTACTGTGCTGTAATATTCTATGTCCTATTTAGCATTATTAGCACTGAGAGGATTCTCTTTCAGGTTTTACTATCCTAGTTTGGAGGTTGCTAAAGATTTGATGGAGCAACATATTGACAAGTGAAAGAGCATTCAAGGAACTTGGACAATGGTGGCTTCAGCATAGCAGAAGAAAATGGTTCAAAAAATGAGAAACAATTTAATTATTGATCAGCCCCAGCAATTTTGGGTGAATCCATATAATCTGTACCTGCCTGCATTCAAAGGTATGTGGGTGTATAAAAAGAATAAGTAAGCTATTTAAATGACACATGTGCAGATGTTGATGGAGCTGGCTGGCATGATCTCCCCTGACTGATCACTTGTGTGGAGTGGGAGAGAAGATGAGACTGAAACATCAATGATGTGGAGCAACATAAAATGACCAGCTTGGTAGTGGAACTAATGTCAGTATATCCTATATATGATGGAATAAAAGAAGTGATATAAACATCTAGAATGAATTGGAAGCTTTTGATTATAGATTTCAAATGTGTGCAGAGTTTATTCCATGTTTCCTTCTTCTATTTGGACAGTTTATTAAGGAATCCCCTCAAAAGGTCTGAGAATATTCTCTGCTTAACCTGCCTTTTCTGTGTCCTTGTTGTCTGCTCAGGGTAATTCTAAGAAACCAAATGTTTGAGTCCATTTATCTGATGAATAGAATGGCAACAGGAAATCAAACTAAATAGCAACTTTTTTATCCAACCCTATCAAACGTTTAGAAATGGAACATGAGCTTCCTGACTGCAGAAAATAGTAGATAAAAATTGCTTGCTGTTTGCTTTATTGAGAGAAATGGGAAGAGGTTAGAAAGAGCATGTAGTTCTGTTTTAGTTTTTATTCTTTCATGCTCACTGCACAGCGCTAGAGAACTTAGTGACCATATTAATGTGGAGACACACGGGAAATTGCAGATGCTGGGAAATGGAGCAACAACCAGACTGATGAAGGTTGATATTTATTTTCCTTCCACCAATGGTGCTTGACTTGAGTTCCTCCAGCAGATTGTTTGTTGCTCTATATGAATGTGTTTAATGGATTATATGAATATATTTACTTTCTTCCCTCAAGCACTTCTAGTTTTGATATTTTGAGGGCCTATTGAAAAGTTTTCAACAACCATTTTTACCTGCTTTATAAGTGCACTTAGTTTGAAATTGGGCCAAACACTATTGCAAGCAGTTGGCAAACAGATTCTGTATACCACTTAATGAGGACTAATTTATTTGCATTAATGTCCAGCTATTATAGGCTCTGGAAGCTCAGTAGTTAGAGCACTGGTCTTGTAATCTAGAGGTCACGAGTTTGTTCCTTTGTCAAGCGCCCCTCATTTTTGTGGGGCATTTGACAAAGTGGTGACTCTTCGTCTTCCCTATGGTAAACAAAGTTAAAAAACTTCATGTATGTTGCATTCTAAATATAGTATTATATAACAATAATAGAACCTTTACCTTCTATACATCAATAGAATTCATCGGCAAACAGATTCGGTAAACTGCCTAATGAGGACTAATTTATTTGTATTAACGTACAGCTATTAGACATCACTAGGACTCTTATCCTGCAATGTTTTTCCTGCACGTTGCTTTCAGAGTTGTTTATCCAAATCAAGTTTGATTTTGCTTCCTATGACTTGTCGTCTTCTGGTTCTTCATCCTCAAGGGCAACAGGATAAATAATTACGTACCTACCTGTTACTATGTCTTGAAATTTCAATATCATTTTATTGAATAATTTGTGGAGCACAGTTAGCCAAGTGGTTAGTACAACGTTGTTACTGCAACCGGGATTTGAATGAGGTGCTCTCTGTAAGGAGTTTGTACATTCTTCCAGTGTCTGACAGTTTCCTCAGGGAGCTCCGGTTTCCTTCCACTGTTCAGAACATATCAGAGTTGGAGGTTAATTGGGCACCATGTGCTCGTGGGCTGGAAGGACCTGATACCATCCTCTATCTAAATTTAAAGTTTAAAATAAGAGACAATGTACACTTTATGGTGCAAAGTGAAAAGGAATCCAGATACAGGCAAACCTGTTTGACATATTGTGATAGTACAGACCTATCACCAATGTATATAGTTACAGTATCTAGAGTATGTAATGACTGTGCTTACAGCGATTGGCTGAGAGCTAAGCCACACCTACTGTCTGGGCCTTAAAGGGCTGTGTCCCTAGCCAGGTCGGATCATTCCGGACTGGTCGGCCACCTGTGAATAGCTCCTGTCTTTTGCTAATAAAAGCCTTGGTTTGGATCAACAAGTCTTTGATTCTTTCAACGAGCTCTACACATATGCACAAATCTTTGAAAGTAGCAGGTCAAGTTGAGAAAATTATTGATAAATTAGAGGAGGTCTTGAAATTTATAAATAGATGTGAGCACAAAAATAGGGAGGCTCAGGGGCGATCTCAGTGAGGTGAGGTGCACGAAATGATGAGAGGAATAAACTGGTGAACACAGAGTGTCTTTTGCCCAGAGCAGAGGAATTGGTAACCAAAGGAAATGGGTTTAATATTATGGGGGGCAGAGATGTAACAGGAACTGGGGGTAAAAACTTTTAAAAACAGTAGTGGGTGTATGGAACAGGCTGCTGGAAGAAATAATTGAGGCAGGTCTATTGCAATGTTTAAAATTTTTAAAAATTGGATGGATACATGGATGGGAGTGATATGGGCCAATTGCAGCCAAAGACCCTGTATTCCTGCTCTTACTCCAAAGGAAACAAAGGTAAAATACTCTGTATTCCACAACCAGGATTTTGTATCCAATTCTAATCACCATGATTAGGAAGAAAAAAAAACAAATCCAAGAGTCAACATGGATTCCAGATATGAGGGATTTCAACTTCAAAGTTTAATGGATTTTTCTTTCTACTTAGAGCAAAGATGATTCAAAATAGTTTTGATGGAGATCCTAGTGGAAGTGGAGGAAATGCTTCCTTATGCAAGTTGGTTATGATGTGAACTTTAGGAACTGAGTTACAAGGAAAGGTTAGAGGTTAGGACTTTATTCCCTGGAGCATAGAAGAATGAGGGGAGATTTGATAGAGGTGTACAAAAGTGAGTGGTATAGATAGAGTAAATGCAAGGAGGCTTTTTCCATGGAGGTAATGTGAGATACAAACCAAAGGACATGGGTTAAGGATGAAAGGGGAAAAGTTTAGGGTGAACATCTTCAGACAGAGAATAGTGGGAGTGTTGAACAAGCTGCTAGCTGAAGTGGTGAATGAGGGCTCAGTTTTAACTTAAGAAAAAAAATTGGACAGGAACAGAGATGGGCGGGGAATGGACTGGGTGCAGGTCAGTGGGACTGGGCACAATAATTGTTCAGCACAGACTAGAAGAGCCGAAGGGACTGTTTTCTGTGCTGTAATGTTTTATGATTCTATAGAAATCTTTGCTCAGAAGACTGATGGAAAAAGATCAGTCAAAGTTTTCAAAGGGAGATTTTTGAGGAATGAAGGCGATTTTCAAGGCTAAAAGATAGGACAGCAATAGTTATTAGGTGTATGTACCAAGCTAGTAGACCAAATAGTCATCTTCAGTGCTATAACAATGTTATGATTCCAAGTGAAAATAACCTAATTCAGCGAACAAAGTAAATAAAGTAGGATATTTTAAGAGGACTGTGATTTGATTCAACATTACTATCTTTTAAATATTGTTCCTCATGTCTACAAGGTATTTAAGATCATTTTTTCAGGACATTTTTTGTAACCTTGCAATCTTGAGTAAATGGAGAGAGTTTCAATCACTATCTTGGTTGTGGAGGAGAAGAACTTCTGACATGGTCTTATCATAAATACATTTTCCAGGAGGGCTCCCTAACTAATTAAGCACAAGAAAAGCCATCGATTTCTCCCGCACTTTTCTTTCTTTCCTTGTCAATGCAAAGTGATCCTTTCCTCCTGAGCTATAATGGTGACCTTTTTTAAAATTCCACATACTCTGGTAACATTTGCACACCGTGCACACTGTATTTTAGTTTTAACTCAGTTCAGTGACCTTCTGTTTAAACTATTCGTTTGAATGAATTGAGTGGAATGTAACTGACCACATCAGCTGCATCCAATTATAATACATAGATGATGATTTTCTTGGAATCTACAGTTAACAAATGTGCTTTGAAGGTCATGTGCATTGGAAAACCCACTGTGGGTTAATCAATTTTAACTATTTCACGAACAACACCATATTCTATTTCGGAATTGCATGCAGAAGCTTTGAATATGAATCTCTTGATTGTTTGAGATCTATTGTATTTGAATTGTTTGCAGTTGAAAATAATGCATGATAAAAAACAGATTTACACTCATTTTCAGTATTTTGTGTGATGCTTTTATGAGTACATTGACATGTTCAAAGAAGTGGAGCTTTAAATACAAGAGAACACCATAACTAAATAGATGATGAGGCCTTTAACGGGTAGACTGAACATTCATGAAATTGTTAAATGATTGAGAAGCAGAAACCTAACTCTTCTGTTAAATGCAATCATTACATGATTACATACAGTACATTGGAATAATAATATGCCAAAAATACATTGTCCTGTGGTTTTAAGACAGCAACACAGATACTAGCAAGTTATCAACACAGTAAATTAAAATCAGTGATAAGTTTTGATCTTGTAATTGGATTTCCTTTTTAGTCTTCCAGCTTTTGGCCATGAACCAAATTTTGACTGTCCTCAGAAAAATTTGTTTCTTGGTCAGAGATGTTTGGATTTTGATGCTTCAACTTGACTTAAATTAGATATTATCTTCTGATCACATGGCTATGAACACACTTTTGTTTTCACAAGTAATGATCCATTCTTCAGAAGATGGTATCCTACTTGGTTGAGAAAATCTTGGGTGAAGTCTGAAGTTCATTGGGATTGAGAAGACCCCTTTGTGTGTTTTTCTGATTGCATGTTGCCCTCTTTGTCAACATTTGATTAGGCTATGGATTGGAAAGGCTCAGTTTTGAAAGCATCTTTAGTACTTCTAACTTCAGGAATAAGTGTTAATCGACATTGCTTGTAATCCTTAGCTTGGTTTTATGTGATACCATTGCTTGTCTGCCTAAGCAATTATTTGTATGGCTATGGAAATGATACATACCATACATTCATAATCATAGTATTTGTCTGGCCAATTACTCTAGCTGGTTACACAAGAATGCAATATTGTTCCAGTCTATCCAATTTTTTTGCTTGATTCTTTGGAGTTTTGGGAACTAATTTTGGTGATGGCCACACTCTAGTTTTGCATGTGACAGCTGCACATGTGTGTATTGTACATTGGAACAAGCTTTGCACAGAGCAACAAGATGCTAAAGACATTACTCCAAAATAACATGGATTCTCTCAGTCCA
Organism: Narcine bancroftii; assembly: GCF_036971445.1. Taxonomy (NCBI): domain Eukaryota; kingdom Metazoa; phylum Chordata; class Chondrichthyes; order Torpediniformes; family Narcinidae; genus Narcine; species Narcine bancroftii. Next base: position 104,547,391 of record NC_091478.1, read on the forward strand.
TTTTTCCTCCTGAAAGTTGCACATTTTTACAGAATGCTAAAGGGTGAGTGCTTGCATTCATGAGGTTGCATGGTGGATTCTTTTTGCATTAATGTTTGTAAAAGTCTGACAACAGTAGGTTTTTTGAATATTTTATTTAAGTCACACTTAAAACCTACTGTTTAATTTTCTTGAAACTTGGACAACAGCAGGTTTAAAATGTGACAAAGGTTTGTGACTGAACTTGCTTGAGTAAATCACAAGTCATCAAGTTGTTGACGTGTTTGGATTTGAGTCCTTTAGCCTATTAGTATCAGAACCACATCCTTCCATGCCTTGCCTATTCAAGTGGTTGTCTAAATGCCTCTGCAATGTAGTAATTGTATCTGAATCCGCCATCTTCTCTGACAGCTTGTTCCAGATTATAATCACTCTGTAAAACACAGTTCTCAGACTTCCTTTCTCATCTTAAACCTCTTCCCCTTGTTTTTGATATACCGACCACATGATTCTCCTGACTAATCAATGTGTTCATAATTGATTGTAATCTCATTCACCAATACACACTGAAAAGCCTTCATTTGTGTGCAGTTCTAAGACAAGCAAATAGGTGTCACCCTCTGGTACTATTTTGCAAAAAAAGAGGGGGAAATGGAGAAGGAAGAGAGAAAATCCCTTTAGAGACAAAGTGGTGAAGAATCATGCCATATGCTCTTAAATAACCATCTCTGCTGTCCCTCCAGATGGTTAACTCCAGCCCCCAGATCCTGCTGCCTGGTCCTCATCTTGCACGTCCTCATCCCCCACCCCATTACTCGACCCACTGGATAATGACAGCTCCTGAGGTTAACTTCTGCACCCCTGACTAACTCTCCCCGTGGCTCCCAGATACAGCTGATAGGAGCTGCCACCTCTGTCATCTGAGCCTTTGTTGCAGCCCTAACCACCTCCTGACTGTTTGGGGTTTGGGTCGTGTCTCTACCTCCAGGAGTTGTGTGTGAGATGGAATGGATGCTCTATTGCTTGCAAGAGGACCATGAGTTAAGTATGAAAAAGAACATGTTCATACTTAAATACATTTAAATATACAACTGAGAAAGTCAATATTATCAATCTCAAGAACAAAGCTAATTATTAATCTAAATACTCCTTCACCTGGATTATACCTCAAATTCAAAGCGCACTCACTCAGTCTGATGGATTACCCAAAGTTCTCCCGAAGATTGAAATGTGCTGGAAATGTGCTGGAAATGCACAACTGAAGATATTTGTGACATTTCTATTATTCAAGGAACACAGTTCGGCGGGCAGCAACCTCCTTTGAAGAAGACCGCAGAGCCCACCTCACTGACAAAAGACAAAGGAGGAAAAACCCAACACCCAACCCCAACCAACCAATTTTCCCTTGGAACCGCTGCAACCGTGCCTGGCTGTCCCACATCGGACTTGTCAGTCACCAACGAGCCTGCAGCAGACGTGGACATACCCCTCCATAAATCTTTGTCCACGAAGCCAAGCTAATTAACATGGATTCTCTCAGTCCATTTTTCCTCCTCGGTTTTATAAGTATTCTTAAGATTACATTTATTTTGAAATTACAGAGGTGATTATCAACCAACTGTGATCATTCTTTGAATGTCTGCATTTTCTTAATCAATATTAATTCCTCCTTGCAATGGTTATATTAGCTCTTGTTGGGTTTTGTTTACAAAAAATAGGTCAAGAAATAATTATTAGCAAAGCAGATACTCATTGCCCATCCTTAATTGCCCCCTGACCGAATCACATGAAGGACAGCAGATTTCTCTCTCTGGAGAACTTGAATGATATCAGGTAAGTTTGCACATCTATCTAGTAGTTACTTGGCCATGATATAAGCATTCTATTCCAGGATCATTAAAGAAATTGAATGTTAAATTCTCTAGTTGGAGCAGCAGGTTTCAAGAACAGTAGTCTGTCCTTGCATGCTAGTTTAGTAACCTAGTCATCGTACTACCATACCCTGCATGTTATGGTATATGTCTGACTTGTCAGATATCAGATCGACCCACACAGGCTACGGCTGCTGGCAACCTCTGTTCAAGCTGCCAGAGACTAGCTCATGGGAAACAGACATTGCAACCGTGATTCGAGAGGGTGCTGAGGGCAAGAAGGGCCTTGGATGCTGAAGGCTTCCTGATTGTATCAGAGTTTTGGATCTGGAGCTTGGGTTTCCAAAGGATCGAACTACAGCCTATGCAGCTGCAGTGACTGGAGACAAATCCACAAACACTCAGTATCTCTGAAGGGACTCACTTTTCCTTCCCTTTCTCTTACTGTAAGGGGCAGTGGGCAATATTAATGCTGACTCTTTGCCTTACAGCAGATTAAAAGAAATTTAATGTAATATTACATTTTCTGTTTTGTTACATGACAATAAAAGAATCTTTAATCTTGAGATATTGTAACGGTATGAGGAATTCCACTAGTTTTCTTGATTTGTACAAAAAGAATTGAGTGTCATTACATTGAAACAAATAGTGACTCAAAAGCCATAAGCTATTAATTTGAATGCACTTCTTAACTAGTTTAGTTTAGCTTATGCAGATTGACATTTTGTTGTATTGCGTTTCCTTGTTATTGGTCAGAAGCTTTATGACTACCTCAAGTTCAGATATGCATCTTGCAATTTTATGTACGAGAAGGATCAGCTTTCCTTTGACCCAATTACTGCTCAACAAAATAACTCAATGATCTACTTTGGGTAATCTTGACTGATGGAAACCGGCTTTCCAATTCGATAAACATACTTGTGTATTGAGAGTGTATATATAGAGCCTGCAGTGTATCAAGGGATTCACACAGCCATACAGGCATCATTACAACATTCTTAGTCCATGTTAACCGTATGCAATGAAATTGTGTGAAGAAAAGTTGCCACTGATATTTATAGATTGAAAGACACTAGGGAATATTTGTGTATCCCACAATATTCATTGCCATAGGAATATTATAGCTGCACATCTCTGAGCAAACCAGCCCTGTTTGTACCGCCGCGCTGCCAGGGCAGCTGAAGAAGATGGCGCCGTTAGGGCTTGCTCAAAGTCTCGTGGCTTAGGCCACAGTTCACGCCCCAGGCCACGTGATGACGTCACTGCTGCGTGGGGTGGAACTCCCATTGGCCTTGAAATTCAAATACAGTTCTACTGGAAACCCCACTGAGTTCAATGGTGTGTTTTTTGTGTGGTAGCAGCTGCGACAGCTTTTTTCATTTCAATGACTCGTCATGAAACTCTTTCAATATGAAAGATGAAAGTTCCTGCTAATATTATTTGATTAGATTTGTGTTATTTGTTGCTGGATGGATCAAATTAGTTGAATCAAGTTACAATTCAGCATTTTTTGTTGTGTACATTTTTAATTAAAAATATTATGTCTTTGGCTTGGCTTCGCAGACTAAGATTTATGGAGGGGTATGTCCACGTCTGCTGCAGGCTCGTTGGTGACTGACAAGTCCGATGCGGGACAGGCAGGCATGGTTGCAGCGGTTGCAAGGGAAAATTGGTTGGTTGGGGTTGGATGTTGGGTTTTTCCTCCTTTGTCTTTTGTCAGTGAGGTGGGCTCTGCGGTCTTCTTCAATGGAGGTTGCTGCCCGCCGAACTGTGAGGCGCCAAGATGCACGGTTGGAGGCGAGATCAGCCCACTGGCGGTGGTCAGTGGGGCAGGCACCAAGAGATTTCTTTAAGTAGTCCTTGTACCTCTTCTTTGGTGCACCTCTGTCTCGGTGGCCAGTGGAGAGCTCGCCTTATAACATGATCTTGGGAAGGCGATGGTCCTCCATTCTGAAGACGTGACCCACCCAGCATAATCATGTAATTACATTGATAATGTACCAAAAATATTTTGGGAGAAAACAGATAACTGTGGAAAACTGGTCACTGGCTCGAAATAGTTTTGTCTATAGTTCATTATGGTAAATCATAACATTTCCCAGCATCAGAATCTGTGAAGGTTTTGAATTAGCTGATGATGCTTTTTGATAGTTTTGAAGTTGAACAAATAGATAAAGAAAAATGATTAGAAAAAAAATTAGCCAGAGATTTTAAAAATTAACAGAAAAAACAGGTGGTCAAGGTAATAGACTCAAAAATGCTTTCTGAATTTCAGTTGACTAATTGTTCTGTATTTCATTGAGCAACACAGGATATCAAAGCAGCAAATGACTATTCACCCTTTCAAACTTTGACAACAATACAAAATGACAACGGCCAAAGCCAGATCACATCTATTTTCTTCCTCAATCCTTGTCTTTGCCTGTATCTCATAGAAGATTAATAGTAAACTGTTACTCTAAGGCGTAATGGTAATCATTCAGAGCACACCATGTAGATTCATCTTTAAAAAATGGCAGTTATCATTCTACTGCATGTTTGATTAATAGAAAACAATATTTAGAAGGTTAATTGTGGGAAATTTGAGGAATATTTGTGGGGAAAGGATGCAAATAAACTCTTCAGAGCAGAAATGAAAAGACAGCTTCTTTTCAAACAATCTTAAACAAATGAATATGAACAAGATTAAAACTTCCTATGTAAGTTATTAAATTACAGTCTTCAAATATTGACAGAAGAAACATGCTTTCTGGAGACTATTCCCATTATCCAGAGACTATTTCTTCAATCAGATAATAGTTGACTGATCAATACTTAAATATCCTTGGAAGCATTTTTCTTCTCAGAGAATAGGAGTAATACTTCAAGGGGTTTCCCTGAGTGGTATATCTAGGGAAAATAGGGCCTATGGCGAGCACTGAAACTGAGCCACCCCCCCCCCCCGTTAAAACTTACTTCGACCCTTTACCCCGCAACCATCCTTTGCCACAGCATCTACTTCACCTTCCCTACCTGTCCTCGCAGCCTCCTTGCCACGACATGCTCCTCATTCTGCTGACCCCACATTTCAGGGGAAGGGAGGGACGCACGCACCATATTGCAAAGTGATCTGCTCCATACGGTATGACAATAATCCTGTCACTTTGATGAACTCTGCAGCTGGATCGTAACACATCATCTGAAATTATTTTCTGCATCAGTTTTTTCTCTTTCTGACCTGTTTTCAGTATCAATTTGATTATGATCCTTCAACTGACTTTGTTAAGGGTCAACATAAAGTAGTGACTTTTTACAGATAAAAATATTAGTGGTGATATTAAACAAACAGAACCTGTGTATACTGTGCAGTTCTTGGTTGGGTCATCTATTTCCTCCGCACAGATGCCTGCTGGTGTTGTTTCAACCCAATTTGTTTTAAAAGTATTTCCTATCATTAGTCTTTTACCAAGTAAGAATATCTGATTTCCTGTGAGGAGCAGATCTTTACTCCGTTGTTAGGAACACAATTCACAGCTGACACCCCTTCCCAAGTTATTGGATTCCAACCATCATATGAATAAACACACTTTATTTGGTGAAGTACACTCTAATATCCTTGCCTCTGCTCCTGTGTATTTAATTTCAACAGGGAGAATGCCCAATTCCTTACAGACAGCATGGGATTTGAACCCAGGTCCTGATTGCTGGCACTAATCACTATGCCTGACATAACCTTGTAAATTTCACACATTGCACTGTAATTTATTAGAACTTTAATTTTTAAATATTATCAGTAGGTTTGATCTTTTACTGATCTGAAATACAAAAAGCATCAAGTTTACATGCCAGTTGCATCTTTTTTCACATTCAACAATTCGTGTGTATTTAATGCCTTAGATGATGGGAGTCTTTTTTGCTTGATTATTTTATTAAGCTGACAGTAATATTCAAGTAAAATTAATCCCAAGGTAACTACGACGATTGGACACAATTCAGATACTGCAACAATTCTCTCCAGCTTTCTCTGGAGCTGAAGAACATTGAGTATTTGGGGTAAAAGACAGGATTCTGTTGACACCATGGTTAAGTGAAAAAACATTGAGTATTTGGTCAAATCCATATCCAAATATTACTGTTAGCGCTCAAATCTACCACTCTTTCCTTCTTCATTGCTCTACATTGTGGGAAGGGTTCTATCCCACCAACCCTGTATCCCCACACAGAGTTTTACTTACCAGCACCATAAAAAGCAGCGTTGGAAAAGACAATGTGGGTGGTCTGCACATCATAATCAGCTCATCCTGTTGGTCTTCCCTACACTACTTGAGTCATAGCATAGAGTGGAAGGAATAAAACAAATTGATTTTCATCATGAATGACAATTTATATTCATCAAACTTTAGTTTATGATCATTATTTCTATTTTGTTGGACGTACACAACCATTGATATGATTCACAAACTCATGATTGAAAACCATGGTGAGCATTGAATAGTTCGAGTTATGTTTGAGTATTTTTCTCATAGTCATTGGTACTGTCTTTTTTATAAGGAAGTACCCCAGGCCTTGACACAAACAAAACTAACACTACCTGCACAGTAGTAAGCTGGAGACCCATCCCAAAGTGATGAGAAATTACCTTAGGATCTTCCAGGAGATGCTTGAACTCGTATTCTGTAGGACTGCCTTGTACTTTAAATGAGGCAGTTGTGCAAAACTGGAACTCCTTTGCCATCTCATTCAGGTACTCATTCCCCATCATTTGTCAGCATGGGTAAATTCCATTTCTATTAAAATGTAAGAGCCCAGAAAGGGAAGAACAGATGAGAGAATAAATACACAAACACAACTATTAATATTGCCTTCAATTTTCCATTTCCAGAAATTGCCACCTTCTGTAACATGGCTACCTTCATGGGTTTTTTACTTGGACATGATTGAAATTACTGGCCATGATTTTAAACAATATTTAGGTCAATGGGAGGATGCAATAAGACATTTTCTTGATCACGATCCACTTGGATCTTGTCAACTTCCTATCTAATCCTTGCCTTGGACTCTGCACCCTGCCCATTATGACAGGTTTTGTCCAGCAGCAAATGCAGGTAATACTAAATGGAAAGTTGAATATTTTAATATGAATATCTGAATGTACCTAGATGGACATAGTGCATCAAGAATTTCTTTGATTCTTTTCTATTATTTGGGATTTACAGTAAGCATTGACCTCTTCAAACTGGCCAAAAATAAACTAAACAATAACTATGCTGAGAGAAGAGGGGTGGGAGAAAACGAGAGGAGTTCATTATAAATACAGTCTTAATGAAATGTTATTTTTATTCTCATGGCTTATTTTTTCCCCTGTGCTAACAATTTCACACCACTTTGGAAAAAGTACAAGTTTCATATTTTATGAAGTTCATATTCTGAAACATCAGGTTAAAAATTTGCTGAAAATATAAATATACCAAGATGTATTTTTTCTATGTTCTGTGAGGTGTTTATCATAAGCCATGTAAACATTTCAAGATTGAACATTTGACAGGCATTCACTTTACGACAGGATCCACACGTCTAACTGGATGACCCCTGGAAAGAATAAATCAAATTGTAAAGCCAAAGGCACAGATGTTTGCAGACAGATGCAGGCCTTTGAAAGAGAGAAATCATTTTAAAATGTCTGATGATCTGAGACGTGCAGGTCGCTCCACTTAATGACCAACTGCTAGGGAATAGCTTCTCTTACACAATTTTATTTCATATTTCTTTTTGAGGAAATAGTGCATATTGTTTGAACTCTTTATAATTTCAATACAGTAAAAGTCTGAAAATCTACAATGCTTGGGGATTGAGTTAGTCCGAATTTCTGGATTTTATGGATTCTCAGGCAGTGCTTTTAAAATTCAGATTTAAGGAACAGGAAAATATTGATAGTCTATTCATGAGAAAATACAGCATGCTTCATTTATCCAAACGAGCAGTTTGAAAGAAAAATAGTCAACACTTGACAAAGATGTAAGTTTTAAAAATATAATAGTGTGTAATGCTTGAAATTATGTTTGAAAATGAGCATTATAGTTTCTTTGTGATAAGATTACCTGTGTGAAACATGGTTCCTTGTTACTGCTGTGCATCTGTGCCACTTACACATGCACACAAAAGCCTGATGAATTTTAAAAGTTTGAGAATCTGGATTATGGAGTGGTCTGGATTTCTGGCATCCAGATTTTTGGACTTTTGTCTGTTGTTTCCACCCCCACCCTGTACCATTATTTAGACATACAGCACGATAACAGGCCATTTCAGCTCATGAGCCCATGCCGCCCAAATAACACCCAATTAACTCCTTACAGCCAGCGCAGGATTCAAACCCTGCTCCCGATCGCTAGCGCTGTAACAGTGTTGAGCTAACTGCTACGCTCTCCATGCTGCCCAATTCTTGGAGGGAAAACACCTACCTGCTTAAAAAGGAACTGACTGCTATTATAAATTCTACAACATTGTGTAGAAAGAGAATAATTTTAGTTCTTGGAATATCTTTAGAAACAAGCTTTACTGACTGGTTGCAAAATCAAAGAATGAATTACACTGGAATATTTCACACATTGCAAAGCCCTGCTAAAAAAATATTCATGGCTTCAGGATGCCACAAGGGCCTGAAAGTCCTTATTTAAACCTTTAAAGCACAAGATGGTTTCATTTCCTTGTGTTGAAGGTGCAAACCTCAATCACTGTGAAATGCGCTCTGTGGGCTGGGAGCACATAACACTAATTATTTCGGCATACTCGTTTTATACTTGTCCAAGTTTTTCTTCACATGGACTATATGCCATGGTTTGAATGAGGAGAAAAGATACTGTATTTTGAACACACATACATGGCTCAATGCCATACTGGACTTGTCTGTTTGAGCGCTATGCAGATCAACAGGAGAAAAGTTAATAGATTATAATTACTGTCACTTTTCACGATGTAGAGCTTTCAATAATTTGACCCTGTGTGTGGGAGGGCAGTGTTAAACAAACACCACTATCCTTATCACAACGGTGACAGGAAAACCTGAATTTCTTTAAGTTATCACATGGATACGGGACACATTTATACCTGTCACTGCCACAGATTAATGTATCCTTTAGTAAAACAAACTAACAAGCCTCTTTATTGCTTTTACACACATGAAAGAGAAATGTATTATTTGAGACTGATGTTGTGAAAAGAGAATGGCTTGAACAAAGTCATCTTTTTCTTTTTAAAATATTTTTATTGAATTTAATGAAAACCCTTTACACAAGGTAAACTAATGATAACATCAATCAAATCATATCAGGCACATATCAACTGTAAATTAGAATCATAATTATTACATTACTTGTTTAATTGAGGACATCACATTCTATAATTATAATAATTAAATCATAACTTGTACTACATCCAAAAATAATTATTGGACATAGTAATCTAAAATGAATCCGTAAGAATTAGTGAATGTTGGATAAAAATGTATTTTTATATGGAAATTATAAATCTTGATACTAATAGTTTCAAAAGTCATCATGGATTTTGGAATTTTAGATTTTGTGCGAATGTGAATTTAAAAAATGGTTCCATATTGGGTAAAAAGCTCAAAAGGCTTAACACTTAAAGGAAGTCAATATTAACAGGTTTCAATAATTAGCTCAGTATGCAAATGTGTTTTCTTCCTGCTGTTAAGCTGCCAATATAAGTTTGACAATTATTTTGTGTCATTCCCAGGAGATAGGCAGTCCTGGCAAAGCCAGGCCCCTAAATTTCCCTGTGGAATGCGGAACGAGATCACTTCAACAAGGAGTCAACGGCTATGGTTCTGAAGCAGCCAGGTGTGGTAAGAATTCAAAATTTCTCTTTCTGTTGGCCTTTGAACTTGTTGAAATTTTGCAATGATCTGGTAATATCACTGTATGATGCTTGCTTTTTAAAACAGAATTCATTTTGCAAAATATTCCTGATAGTGTGGTGTTTTTTTAAACTCGTCTCATTATTCTACGCATAATGGATCTGCCCGCGAATTGGGCTTGGAACTTTCAAAATAGTTTTGACAGCCAGTAATTCCCTGTCTAGGCCTGTCAAACCTATCACAGAAATTAAGACTGAATCATAAAATTGGGCAGCATCGTTAGTACATGGTTAGCGCAATGCCATTACAGTGTCGGTGACCTGGATTCAAATGCTGAGCTGTCTGTAAGGAGTTGGCATGTTCTTTCCACATCTCTGAGGGCTTCCTCTGGGTGCTGCAATTTCTTTCGACATTCCAAAGGTGTACAGGGTTAGTTAGTGAGTGTATTTTGGCTCATGGGACAGAAGGGTCTGTTACCATGCTGTGTCTCTAAATTTTGATAAAAGCTGCAGGAGGGACCTCATAGCCCAGGCAGCATCTGTGGAAGCAGAAACCAAAGGGATGGTCAACATTTTAGCACAAGAATCTGCGCAGAATTCTTCCACTAGAATGTTTTTGCTTCATTTTAAATCAGCAGTATTTTTTTGTGCCTCCAGTTAAAATCAAATATTACGACATTCACAGAACTTTAAAAAAAAAATCAGGCAACCATTAGAACATTTTAAAAAAATTAAACTATTAAAATCAAATTTTAAATATATATCTAATAACATACCCATACCCTTAGAAATAACTAAATATATTTAACCCAACTAAGTTAATGAAATAATGTAATTTAATTTACCCTAAGTGGCCAAGTAGCTAGATCAAAGTGCTGGGAAGGCCACCAGACTCAGGAAAGGGAGGATGATGGAAAATGCTTTTCCTGAGATTACCCCTGCCTGAGCTGGACACCTGAAACCTTTCCACAGAGATGCAAGGAGTCCATCAAAAGTATTGGCAGCACACCTGCACCATCGCCTTTCCAGTATTGGTTCACAGCAGTCTTGATCAAGATGCCTTGTTCCTTATCTATTTCCTTTTAAACTTGCTATAGGAAAGTGCCCTCCCATCTTCAAGTACCTAAACCATACCATTTAATGTAGCATGGAATTAGTTGAATCCCTACTGCTTGTTTATATGGTTTAATTTTTTAAATTTTCTATCCATTCAACATTTCCCTTTCTGGTTTACATCTTTAATTTCTTTCTCTCTCTCTTTCTCTTTTCTTCTTCCTAGACCCAAGATCATATTTAAGCCACTTCTGATTACTACTGAAAAATTGCTCCCTGATCATTAAATGATTACAGGATCCTGCTTTGCTTTTTGTACACCAGCTCCAAAACTGTATGTTTGTATTGCTTGTTAGTCTGGTACAGGTTTCTAGCAAATCACTTGCAGTCAATAACTGCTGTGCAGTCAAATCCGAGAATGGAGCATAATATCCTAATAGAACTATGGTGAACAAATATTCCTGCTGATTAGGGATGAATGTCCAAGCAATTCATGAATGCTTGAACTATTTGAACTGTTCTGTGTCGTATAAGCATGTTTTTCCTCTGTCATAATCTGAAATAAATACCTGGAGTTCAATATGAATTGAGGGCAGAGCTTCCCACTTAAATGCTCTGCAAATAAACTCCAATTAAAAGGGAAATCTGGATTACAGCGAAATGTCTATGAAGTGAACACATTTTCAAAGCTTCAGACTAGTAAAGTCTGCATTGTGAACCTGCCCTTTTATGACAAATTGCAGCACTCAACATTCTTGTGTGGTCGTTTTGTGGCAAGTCCACAAAGAATCCAGAAAATATAATAGTGCAAGTAAGGCAATAACAAAGGGATATAATATGTGTAAAATAAATTCTAAAATGAAGAACAAACTTCATAAAAATGGAGAGAAACATATAAAGTAAAGATGGTGGAAGTGGAAAAATAATCGCATAATTAACTTGGATATAGAATTATTTTAGAACTATTGCTTTATAATTAGCAAAATAACTCATTATTAACATTGAATTTTATTTAGAGCTTTCTTTTTATATATATATATATAAAATCTATCTACCTAGATATACATGCAAACACTCATGTATGCATATATACACTATATATACAGTATATGTGTATCATATATATATATATACAAACATGGACACACGGACGCGCAAGCACGGACACACACGCGTAATTCAATTGATTACATAAATTAATATCAATGCAATATAAAACATAACTCCACATTATTGTCTCTATATCATGGATATCTTTCCGAGCAATTTTTCAGGGCAAAAAAAGCCTCCATGTACTTCAAAGTATCAAACTTTATTCATTCCCTTTCCATCAATGTTTACGTGACTTCCAAGCCTGTGGCTATCAAATGCAGCCTTGAAATATTGATAATCTACAGAGTTCATGTCATTTTAATATACGAGGTGATGATTCATTTTGTACTAAAAGTAGAAATACTAGAATTTAGAATAAGCATGTTAAATTATTTGGAATTTCTACCCTATACATGTCTACTTTTTCCTCAATAAGCTTGACAACCCTGTTTAAAATGTTCCATGAATTAAGAAATAACATGATCGCCAAGAAAAATTCCAATTTACTGGTGCATCTCATCCAAATATCCAAAGTAAAACATGCCAATTGTTCATGAGTTGGCAAACCATAGCAGTGCGGAATATATAACTTCTCATGCCATGCATTAAAGTTGCATTTTGAATGTCATATCCCTTTCTCTTACTGAAGATGTAGTGTTAAAGAACTTGGATTTTTATTCAGATACATTGAAGTTGGAGAGTTTACACTGCTAAAATGAAGAGAATTGTACACCATCCACTCTGTCATTTCCAGTAATCTTCAGAATCTAATCCATGGCCTGGGTTAGCAACAATAAAAGTAAGAATTTTGATCTCACACTCAATTTGTGTTTATTTTCCAATCAATATAAGCAAAAATGATTATCTAATTGCTTTCTCCATATAAATGACTATTAAACAAAAATGCACAGCAGGGAAAAGGTGCCATGCTGAATTTGACTGAAACTCTTCCCCTCAAAACCATGTTGCGATTAGTGTTCGTATAAACCTAATCACAATCACTTTATTAACAAATGATATCTATAACCTGTTACAAGAAACATAGATTTTCATGGCATTGACCAAGTGGAAATGCTGAATATCTTGCTTCATGTGTGTTCTAGTCTTGCATTCTGTATCTACATTAAGATTAAAGTTCATCCTAAATTTCAAAATGTTCTAGTTTTGAGATTACTGACAAAAAAATCTACAAATCTTGAATACTTATTAAACAACTGCCCAACAAATTATACTTGCTCTCTGATTCATTTGATTATACCAATATTTGACTATAAATTGAAAAATAATGCCAGACAAAGAACCTGAGCCAATATATATAAAATAAAATATCAAGAATAACCAAACACCAGTTATCAATTCTATAATTATTTATTTGAATTAATAAGGAAATTCTTTTTAAAAAAGGATGTTGATCTGAATTTCTCATACTGCATGAGAAGATTTTTTATCTGTATCTGAAGATGAGAAACAAATCTGTTGGAACAATAGACTGCAATCAAAAAGTGGGGGGGGGGGGTTAATACCTTATAAAGTATTCAAAGTCTTGAATTTAACAGAAACAAACATTATGCTTAAACCTCATGTTGAGCTTCTAAGTCTCTGAGGGTTGTAGGTGTGAGGTAGGGAAGATTTATTTGTTGAGTAGGTTAATGCAACATCATGGGCCGAAAGGAGAGTACAATGCTGTAATGTTCTAGTATTTATAATACTTTATAAATAAGAATAAATATATGGAAAATGCATTTTAAAGGAGTTGTTGATGGCTTAACAAGATCACTAAGGAGAGGGACTTGATTTTTGGGCACACGAGGAAGGAGGCTAAGAGTAAAGGTTTTTATGAAAGGTTTACAATATCAACTGTTTTTCTCCCTCAACAGATGCTTCCTGAGATGTTGAGCATTTCCAGCCATTTATTTCAGGCTAAGGCTTTCAAAATCACGAAATTATTTGATTAAAAAGAAGAAACCATTTCCAATGATTGATAAACATCAGATTGGCAGATAGAGCTGGTGGGGAGAGGGGAAGGGGAGGTTAGAGAAAGAGGTAATCAGTCAGTGAAGCCTAGTCCCAAAAGCAAATAGGCTGTCACCAAACAATAGAAAATGTGTAATATCAAAATAACTATTTCCCATCTTACATTAATATATTCCAAAATAATTTCCTGTCCATTAGAACATTATGCTTTGAAATATGGTAGGAGTAGAAGGGGTAATTCAGATAAATGAGGGAAAAACAATGTTTTGGGAAAGAATAGGGAAGAGGCTTAAATGAATCATTCAACCAAAGGACCATTGTAACTTCAATGGACTGGAGACCTCTGTCCTGAACCATTCCATGACTGCCCCTTTATGGACCTCATTAGCACCATCCTAATAGAAAGAGCTACAAGATTTCTCTTTCTTTAATGATTGGAATTTAGAATAATTTTCTAAACTGTTCAGATTAACCAATTATTTAGTTGTTGTGATTGCTAAATGTTTTGTTTCAATCCCTTCTCTCAAAGAATAATAATAACACAAGGAATGGATTGGCCATCATGAGTAGACAACTAAAGAACCAAAGACTTGTTGATCCAAACCAAGGCTTTTATTAACTAAAAGACTGGAGCCTATCACAAGTAGGTCGACCAGTCCAGAATGACCTGGTCTGGCTCGGCGCAATCCTTGAAGACCTGCCAGTAGGTGTGGCTACACTCTCAGCCAATCACAGTCATCCTACACTACCACCTGTACATATGTACATATACACATTGGTGATAGAATCTGTACTATCACAGGGGGGTCTTCTGGAACCCCGTTAACAACATGAATGTGCCACACATATCCCAACTGAAATTTTATTTTCATCTGAAGGCCAAGCCATGTAATTTCAGGATGCCAAAGTGATCACAAAATCATAGTTTCATTTTTGTATTGGTTCAAATTGGTCACATGATGAGAATAGAATGGGATTAGTATTGGATTACTATAAACGGGTTCATGAAGCTTGGTGAGCCCAGTGGACTGAAGGATCAGTTTCCATGCTGCATGTCTCCCTGTGAGATGAAAGAAATCAAATGACCTTTCTACATCTAGATGTAAGAATCAACTATAAATTGCATGAGTTAGTAAATTTTTAAAAAATCACATAAATCTAAAAGTCTGATTTCCAAGTCATAATGGAGAGGTATTGAGAGCTTAGTGGATAGTGCTATTACAGCACCAAAGACCCAGGTTTGAATCCACCGCTGTCTCGAAGGAGTTTGTACGTTCTCCCTGTGTCTCTGGTTCCTCTCACCTCTCAAAGCGCATGCAGTTATAGGTTATTTGGGTGGTATGGGCTCATGGGCCGGAAGGGCCTGTAACCATGCTGTATGTCTACATTTTAAAATATTGTTTCAAGCATCCAACTGTTAAATATTATGCAGTCTTCATTAATGGAGAAAAGATGCTTGTTTTTTTTCCCCCACCTGAATTGGGAAGTAGCAGACTTTGCAAGGATTAAAAATCAGATGTATGTTGTTCATAAAGGTGAAATGAAGAATGAACTTTGATTATTTAATTCATTCCACAGATGATGAGAATTAACAAACTCCAGGTCTTGTGTTGTGGAGTTCTGCATGGTGTTTTAAAATGAGCACCAGACTATTCAAAGTTCATGAGAAAACATTAAATTTGGAAGTTGCTATTGTGATTAATACTTGCAACTGTAATATTTCTTTGTCCTCTGCTCCACTAATGGAGAATTAGCCTGTATCAAATCACACAATTCTCTCCATCAACTGTATCAATGAATCTTGTGCAAATGTGCTTTATTCGTGTTGTACATTCTAATCTTTTATACCGTCACTATAGTCTGTCGGACACTGGACCCAACTTAATAATGGAGCATTGATACCATCAGTTAGCCCAGGAATTGGAACTGAAATCTAGGGGCTCACAAAATGCCGCAGCTTCTTTAAAATGAACATCAAGCTGCTTGTTTGCTTCTCGTAACAATCGTCAGTCTGTCTTTGCACATTTAGGTCTTCAATCATACATTGAGGAGAAATAACAGAGTTCTGAATGTACTACACATAAGGCCACTGGTATAAAGGATAATTTTAGTGAATTTCTAGTTTCGAAAGTAAGTAACAACTGAAATATTTATTTCTGAAAGACAGTTTTTTCGACATCTATGCAACAGAACAGACATTCAACAATCTACCCACAGACTCATTGAAAAACATTTGACTCATTCAGTGAATGTTTTACAGTATTTCCCTAATTCCCATTTGAACTTGTAGTCACCTTTCCTAGTTTAGTTAATTAGCAAGTTGGTAACAGTCTTAAGCTGAGATGTAGAAGGTTTAAGCAAAACACTTGCAGCGTCCATTCCTTTGATTCTACAAGTGTTCAGTGCTCCCTGTAGCTGATCAGTTCGTTTTCAATTTCCTGGGGAATTTCAAGTACATTCCATTATTCCATAATTCTCCATGGTTTTATCATGGGGCAGGATCTTCGATTTCTGTTAATGCTGGTTTAACAACATGTATGGAAAGTTTTAGGAATAATTAAAATCAATTGAATGGTCTTTTGAAAGATAAAAACCTCAGGTGTAAATATCAATGGTTTATTTTCTGTAATTTCAATGAGAGGTAATTGAAGGACACAATGTTAAGTTTTTTAAGAGACTGATTTGGAAGGAGTCTGTGAGGAGGAAGTAAAATCATAGTTGATTTAAGAAGTTAGAATTCCAGTGTAAAGGAAAGCATGCCTGTAAATGCCAGAAAATGTTATTTATCAAGTAATACGACACAGAACTCTAAGAAATACTAAACCAAATATTAGTGTTCACTGAAGAGGAATGGGAACTTAAATTCAAGGACTTCCTGTGCAAATTTTTTTTATTGTAAAGGATCCATTGATCAACGTGTGGATTTGATATTAATCTCTCTGCTATCATTTAATGCTGTTTTATTATATATCATGGGCCGGAAGGCCTTTTTACCATGCTGTCTAACTTAAATTAAAATTGTATGTTTGGAACTTCAAAATTATTATAGTAGCTTAAATCAGTGCCTCAGTAGTTTATATTTGCAGAGAGATTAATAGACTCGTCCATTTTGAATTTGGAAATGAAGGGTACTGCAAAGTTATGCAAATAAAAATTTAAATGTGCTTTGCATTAGATGCCGTTTCCTACTGTGATTGATTTCTGTTAACCATTGAGTGGATTTAAGATGTGCTTTTGAGGCATTCAGCTGGGTCAAATTGGATCCACTGAATGCACCCACTCTTACCTTCTCCAGCGTTGAGTAGGCTGTCTCTCCATGCCCAATATGTATACCAGAAGCATAGTGAGTGGGCATCAGGCAATGATTTGTTGAGCTCCTGACATTCACAGCTCACCTCTCTCAAAAGCTTAAGATCCACATTTAAATATCTCCCACAGTCAAAAAGATTCGGCAAAAACTCCCATGCATTTATTAGCTTTTAATGAAAACATATATAAAAATGTTTAAAATATTAATTTAATTACAAACACCACAAAATAATCATAAATTATTGAATATATTAACATAAATTAAAAGTGAACCTTCATCCTGCACATTTATCCACAGGATCAGCCACACATTTAAATGAATAAGTCACCATCAACACTCGTGTCTTCCTCAGCTCCATGCTGAGGAATCAGATTTGAAATGTACCTGGCCCCTCTCCTGCGTGTCCATATTCCACCAGCTGTGTACCAGGAAATCCGATGCACTGGCCTCTTACCTCCAACTAAAATTGAACCTTGTTGATAGGCTAATCATGTGGACAAACATGAAATGAGCTGATCAATCATCCTCCAACAGATGCCCAGGTAGGCATCAATCATCTCAATTAACTTTCAGTCACTTTTCTAGATGTTCTTGCTTTCTACCTGCATAGCAATGTTGGTCAATTATTTTATCTGGCAGAAAAATAAACTGATGTACAAAAAAAAAGCCTGTTATCCAGAACAAAGCTCAATACAAGTTTCCATTCTGTTTTCATCAAAACAAGATTAGTGAATCATGGGATTTTTCTACAAGTAGAGAAGGAACAGTTTTACTTTACCTGGTGTTCCTAGGCAATCTGATCTTGGAAGCTAAGCAGCCTCAGGACCGTTCAGTCCTTGGAGGGAAGACCATCTGGGAACACCAGGTGCTGAGGGTTTCTGTGAGGGGCGCTGGACAAAGTGCCGACTCTCTGTCTACCTTACGGTAGACAAAAAGTTAAAGAATTTCATCTATGTTGCATTCTAAATGTAGTAATTATGTGACAATAATGGAATCTTTACCTTTACTTTTTGACAAAGCATTTTCCAATCTCAGCAGAACCTGTACATTTGTCATACAAAGTACTCATTTGAAATATATTGCGGGAAATGTCGTAACAATGTTGTGTGGAGCAAGATCCTATAAAAAGTAACAGGCCAATAAACAGATAATCAACATACATTCAGCAATATATCTGGATTCACTTCCAGGACTATTTTGTGTTGAAATTGTCTTCAGGTTCATTGGAAATAGTTAAAATTAGCAAACGGTCCAAAATCAGAAGGAATTACTCTTTCTCTTGGCTTCGCGGACGAAGATTTATGGAGGGGTAAATGTCCACGTCAGCTGCAGGCTCGTTTGTGGCTGACCAGTCCGATGCGGGACAGGCAGACACGGTTGCAGGGGAAAATGGGTTGGTATGCTTAATTGCAATAGTTAGTTCAATGCTATTAACTGTCAGCACCTTGGTTCAAATTAGTCTGCGCTCCCTGTGACCTGTGTGGATTTCCCCTGGGTGCTTCGGTTTCCTCCCACCCTCCAAAAAAATGCATAGCTTTGGTGCTTAATTAGGTGCAAATGGGTGGCATGGGTTTCATAAGGCAGAAGAGCCTTCTATCTTACTATTGTTTAAAAAAAAATGATGTTTGGGTTGGCTTGATAATCATGGTGGTTACATCGTTAGAACTTCTCATTTCATTGGACAATGTAAACTGGAATAGAATGAAGTTGATCTGGAAGGAATGAAACTCCAATGCATAGAGATATTTCCAGCATCTGAGGGGTCGTAATTGGGCTCATTGCTGACAGTTGACTGGACAGCCTGAATGCTTCCTGCTGCATTTAGTCAGGTAGGTATAGATAACAATTCCAAATCTAAACCCTTCTGTCTCTGTGGGTCTGATTTATGTTTTAGTAATGGTATTCCTAATATTAACAGGTTTATTTAACTGAAAATTCCAGGCCATTGAATTTTGTCAATTTTATGGCCAAAAATTTCCTTGGTACCTGAAATTAAACAGATGGCCTATGACCTGTTTGCTTGATAGCTCAGTGCTTGAAACTCACCAACCCAATCCATGTCGATGGGGGCTAATGAATTGGCCTTTCATTTTCTGCTTCAGTGCGGGATGTGTGAAGGAAATAAGTTGTTCAGAATCACAGCTGGGTTTGAGATGGAGCTATTTCAATGAGGTTGGCATCTAGGGGTACCACTCATGAGACATTGGCATTTTCCTGGGATCCTTGTGCACAGAGGTAGCAGAAATTGAAATTATGCACTTCATGATCTCCATTGGAATTTCCAAAATTTCATTTATTTCATTCAGTTAGATTTTTTAACATAAAAAACAATTGGTGCTGTAACCTAATTTCCAGGGATATATTTTCAAATAGTCACTTGAGTATTCATTGTTTTTACAACATGTCACCCTCACTGTGGAATTATTGCACCAACACTATCCTCTGTATGGTATAAACAACTAGCCTTATTAACGTTGACCAGAGAAATCCTTAAGGATCTGATCTGGCCAAAATGTGACTCCAGATCTATCATTTGGTTGACTTCTAAAAGCCCTTTGATATCCCAGCAGGCCATTGTAGGCAATGCCCATTAAGGATTGATAATAGATCTTGAAAGATGAATTAAAAAGATTCTGGTGTCTTTGAGATTTATCTTGGAACCAAAATGCAATGAAATCAAAGTCATTCAAGAATATTGGATGAGTAGATCATGCTCCAGTCTGATCAGTTCAGCAGCAAATTGTGATGAATAGGTGTTTGTATACTATCGAGCAGGTAGAATAGAATGATAGAGGTGGGGACCATTGGAATATTTAGACAGATACATGAATACAAAAGTTTTAAAGGGATGTATGTTGAATACAGACAAATGGAACGTGTTTCATCAGCAGGTAAAAGATGGGCCAAACGGTCTGTTTCCAAGATGTAGAACTGAGTCATATTTCTCTTTATCAAAGATTGGACAGTGGAGGAATCTAATGTTATTTTTTAATAGGCTGACCTGGTTAGTGAACGGTTAGCACAATGCTATGAAAGCGTCGATGACCAGGTTTCCATTCCTGAACTCTCTGTAATGAGTCCTCCCCATGTCTGTGTGGGTTTCCTTTAGATCCCCTGGTTTCCTATCACCCTTCAACAATTTGTAGGTTCATTGGTGTTTTGTGGGGGGGGGTATGAGCTATTGGGTCAGAAAGGCCTGTTATGATTCTGTATGTCTAAATGTAATTGGAAAATGTGAACCTTGCAAAAATAATAATAATATGGAAAGATATTCGTTGTAAAACATTTGATTAAACTACAGGATATGTTTCCATAAACACACAGAACTAGCAGGTACTATTCAGTTATGAAAACAGGAAAATAAATCTAACACGGTATACAAATATTTATGAATAAGGTAAAATACTGTAACTGAAATAAAGAATTCCAAAGCTGTTGCTATTTTCATACGATAACAGTTAAACAAATCTATCAAGTAAATGGCATTTGGAAAGTATATCAATTCCCAGTCCACTTACAAATGAGAGCAAATTGAAGGCAACATTCAGCATCTGTAGACTTTAACCCCAAGGATTTAGGAATGTCATATTTTTTGTGAAAATTGCAATGTATTGGATGCAATTTCAGACTTTATTCAGCCAATGGAATAAGAATCATTATAAAAATATCAAGTTAATGTTGCCAGCACCATTACGATTTCTGACTACTTTCTTTGTTCTCATTTC
Organism: Narcine bancroftii; assembly: GCF_036971445.1. Taxonomy (NCBI): domain Eukaryota; kingdom Metazoa; phylum Chordata; class Chondrichthyes; order Torpediniformes; family Narcinidae; genus Narcine; species Narcine bancroftii. Next base: position 104,568,246 of record NC_091478.1, read on the forward strand.
TCACCATGCAGCTAAAATGTGTTCATGTAGTTGATAAAAACCAAAAGCTTCCCTCATAGTGCCAGAATTGGTAATCCTCTGTGCCACTCAGTTTCTCCATGCGAGTACATGGCAAGACAATTCCCAAAAGTGCATCAAATGAGACAGGTTTAGGAACGTTGCCTCATTCCTGTGCACTTCACAGGTCACTGACTAGCTCAAGAGAAAAGCCTAATAAAAGTCTACACGTTCTCTGGGCAATTTGTGCATTGGGCACATTCAAAGCGTGAAACTGAGAGGAATAGAAGTTTGGGGAAAAGAATTAAATCTGGACACTATTGCATTATCTTTCACGTTGCGCTACAATCAGAAACAAATGGCTTTAAAGCATTTTAAATAACTACTCTGACCAATGTATGCAACTCCAGATGAAACATCCATGATTAAAGCATAACTTTTGAAAATCTTTCTCGTGTGTGCATGCGTGCACATTCCTAAATGCTATAAGATTGTTGAGGTTAAAGGGAACATAAAACTTGGGACTTACAGATATTTTAAAAATTGTTATTCAAGAGATTTGGATGTCTCCAGGAGAAATTGATGGCTCTATAAATGGATACTTTCACCAGTTACAAAATAAAATTCTTTGGATATACAATAGATATGCATTTGAAAGCAAAGTCATTAAATATTAACATTAAATTTGACTTTCAAATTGTAAAACCAAGATTGGGATCGAAGAATCCCAAAACTATAAGTCAATCACAAAGTTCTCAACACACATTTTGATCATTTCCTGGATCCATTAATGGTGTGACATTGAATCTATCGAACATGCCACTCCTGCTGTAAGATTTGAGGATAAATTGAAAAGACGGAGGCCCTCAGCAGATCAGGCAGCAATCATGGGTAGAGATGTTCTGGCAATATTTCAGGTCATGACCATTTAATGAGGCTCCAGTAGGAAAGGATGAAATCACGTCTATCTCCTAAATAGCAAGGGCGCCACGGTTAGAGTAGTGAGTAGCACGATACTATTACAGTACCAGCATCCTGTGTTCAAATCAAAGTCTGAAAGGAGTTTGCATGTTCTGCCCGTGTCTGTATAAGTTTCATCTGGGTGCTCTAGTTTCCTCCAACCCTCCAATATGTATGGGGTTGGGGGTTAATTCGCATCATTGGGTGACACGAGTTTAAATACTGAAATCGGCTTCTACTACGCTAGAAATAAAACTTAAATGTTAATATTAAGGTGGAAAATTGTGGGGGGGAAAGCTAAGAGAGGTAATAGGATGTTGGAATCTTGATGAAAATGTGGTCAAGGAGATAGAGGGCAGCCGAACCTTCAGAAGAGAGTAGCGAGAGTGTTTAGGAGTAACCATTTGCCTCATATCCAACAGAAGTCCCAGTCATTGGGTAAATGGGCCAGGGTTTTCTGGTCATCATTCACCCTGATACAATATCACTCATGGGTCATTATTTTTGTTTGTGACAATGTCATAAACATGTCAAATTTTTTTGATTATTTACTCTAACATTAAATAATCTAACATTGAATCCAAAGGTCACAATCCATAAACTTCATTGGTCACATGTTCATTTCTATCAGTAGTACTCTCTGGTTCTTGTGTTTATGTTCAAAATAACACTTCTGGGAATTTATATTTAAGGAAATGTCTACCAGGGAGTGTCTATCAACAGATTAAGGATACTATGAACTAGTAGGTTTGCGGTATCCTTGGCCTCTGGATCATTGGCTTCTGCTGGCCATTGAATCCCATGAACCCTCATGATCTCAGAGTATCATCAAATCTCTACCATAATCAGGACTGTTGTCTCTGGGAGGTGCATTATCCTCAGCCCTCACCTCATTGCCTGCCGTGCACACTGTCTGAAAAGACAAGGCACCCATGTTCAGAACAAAATCAATTTCCGTCAATTAACTGATGGAAACAGCAGTTTCTTTGTCTAACTATCTTTACCTCTTCTGGATGATGCAAGACCTGCTGAGTTCCCCCAGCATTTCTGTGTATTCACTACAATCACAGACTTCATGTTTCACTCCTAATGATTTCCAGTTTAAACCAAAAACTATCTCATTACTTTACACTAATTGGCCAACTCCCTCAGACGTCATAACAGGGTGAGATCCAATGCTGGCCCAGTTGAAATGAACTTTAATGACATTGATACCTTTGATCCAGAAATATAAACCTAATGATGCCGGCAGAAAGTTCCAAACAATTGCACTTCTCTCCCTAATGGAGATGATCTCAGATTATTGACTCAGTTTCATGTTTCAACACCTGTTAGAATTATAGTTTTGTTTAAACTACCAAATGGTTCTAACATCGGAGTCTGATCTGTAATGTCGAACTCCTGATAAATTGTCAAATTGCACTGAAATGCCCTTGGCAGAACATAGCATTTTCTTTTGGATTCTATAAAGTATGCTGCTGGATTCCAATAACTGTACAAAATTAGAGGCCACTTTTGTAACACAGTCCACCAAGATCTGGAATACAACTGCCAAAACTCACTTCACTGGCAACAACTGTTGATGTTGGAAATCTGAAATTAAAACAGAAAATTTTTGGAGCTGTTCAGAATCCCATGATCATGTGAAACATTAACTGCTTCTCACTGCATAATTAATATCAAACTAAGGTCAAGAAATTACATCCATTTGAGTGTGGTTTCCATGAAATCAACTTTATCTAGATGAGATCATACTGGTGATCAGACTTAATTGAACATTGGACTGGCTACTCCACAGGATTCAGCTCAATAGACCTGGCAAATGTTTACAGCCAATGTAGGAGCAAAATGAGATGCCATTGTTTCCTTGTTATCTTTCACACGGCATCTGCCAACTTCAGTTTTCATTTGTCACAGCCACCGAAAATGCATCAGGAGTTCTCCCTTGACAGGTCACAGCCATTTGGTATAAAATCAATGAGCTGTGTGCTGCAAGGTCTGCCTCATCCCATGTGGGCATAGAGCCTCTCATTGGATAGATTTGATCAGGCCAGAACATTCCATGGAGGATGCCCAGAAAGTTAGGAAAAGACAATCCATTTCCTTCGCCACATATTTCCTAATTTTCATTGTATTATGCACTGACAGGAGAGAGCCTTTTCAGGTCATTGATAGCAGTGGTGAACACAACTGTGAAGTTATAGTGAGTATGTCAAGCAGTTCCTGAGGTGACTGGACAGGACCTATTTTAGAACATGGTTCTTTCTGGAAAAGGTGCTGGGAGGTGCTGCTAATGTGCTTGAATCCAACTTCACAAACTTAGACCGGGCCACTCCAGGCACCAGAAAAAGGAAAAGAATCTAACATCCAGATGCAACTGAGCATTTTAAGCACTTTCTTTTTTCATTTGGCACTTCACCTGGTACCTTTGATTCACCCCATCTGTTTGTGTTAAATTCAGAACCAGGTCCAAGATGTCATTGTATTGTGGAATTGATTTATATTGTGGATTAATATCAATAAACTGGATCATTCTACTGCAAGGGCATTTCATTACCCTGCATGAACATGATGTATTTGCCCTGCTGAAGTATATAAACAAATGTAGAAATGAATTAGCTGATATGCGAAAATAAATCTGCATGTGGATAACTGACTCGAAGCCAAATTTGCCATATTAAGAACATAAGGTTTTCTTACCTTTTAGAAAAGTGAATTTAAATGAATGCATGGTTATTAACCAGCACATAAACCAAACCATTTATACCATTTATATAAAAAACCCACACAAAGTTTCATTCATTTAATCTGAAATGGTATTATATAATAGCTTTTCCTATAAGAGTGTAGTCTGCTAGACACTTAGGTATGCATTCTAGACTAAGGGGACTATAGTACTCAACAGGAGTAATGTAATATTTATAATATTTCAGTTTTTTTGGCAAACAAAATTTGGCTTTAAACTTGCCAAAGCTGCTTGAGCACATTTTTAATATTTTAATATTTCCTATCAGCCCTTAATATATTCAACAAATTCTAAATGTATTTAGAATCCTTTCATATTACATAATGGACAACGGTTACTTTTAAAACCCAGGGTTTATTATCTGGAAAACAAACCCATAAACTCTTTATGAAAATACAGTAGCACATGTTATTCTTCTTCCAGCATTGGCATTTTATTTAAAAGCATTAAAGTGATCCACAAATAATGAGATGCCTGTCTCTCATTTGCACACAACAAAAAGCCAATAATGAGGCCTTTACCAAAGTAATTCCTTTAGGTCCATCTGAGGGCACTGCATGAACACGAACGTTACTTCTGAAAGATGCCAATGTGGGTACTTATTTTATTAAGATAAACTAAAATAAGGAAATTGATCAATGGAAGTATTCGCGGGCAGCCTTTCTCAAACTGGCTTAACATTCCAGTCTTATTGACATTTTATTTGCCAATAGAGTGTGGAGCCACGGAATCTATTCTGACCATTAACATGTGGACCACAAATCTGCCATATACATTAGTGAGTCAGTTCCTTCAGTTTTTCTTCATAACAGGAGGACATCTGTTACGCATAGGCCGCCGCTTCACTGAAGAATAATACTCTGATTAACTCCTAATGCTAAGTATGTACCGCAGCTGCTAGCTTGGGAAAACTTTGCCAAATGTTATGCTTCCAAAATTCTTTGTCAATGAAGAAATCAAGTACAGAACAACTCTGATTTATCTGAAATGGTCGGGACCGGGCCTATTTCAGATTAACTCTTTTCGGATAACTGGTCATTTTTTAAAAACAGCCCAGTAGCTACAGCAAATCACTGGTTACAGCGTTTAAACAACAAGGAAAGGCTTTTTAAGCATGAAATAATGTTTAATTTTCAACCTGTGACATCAGTTTGGCTCCAAAAAAATTTTTGGATAACTGAGGACTTTGGAGCATCTGATTTTGGATAATCGGAGTTGTCATTACCAATGTAACGGTAAAAGTTGGTCATCAGCAAAATGCAATGACTGCTTAAATCCCAGTAGTTCTTTGCTCAATCTCTCAAAACAGACATCTAAATTCAAATACTGAGAGGGTCTGCATTTAATATATTTTAACGTGTGCATATGAAACCTTGTTGTTAATTCAGAAGAGCTCAGAGGTTAAGTGCATCAGATTGAGCAATAAATATGCTGCTTGCACAAGTCAAAAGAAATATTACTATTAATCAGATAGGATTTAGAATTCAATGCATTAATTTTATCTCTGCTGCTTGAAAGGTATTGTAATCATTCGAACTGGACACTTCAATGAATTGACATTATCAATTTTTCATTAGACAAAGCGAGAAATGCACTCGGTTTTAATCAAAATTGCCGAATTCTTGTGGAACTAACCCTCATCTCTGAGAATCCTGTTCAACTTGTGTGCCCTATTTAAACTAATCCATCCACTAAATAGGATAATTTGCCAAAGTTTCTGTATGGGCACATGAGCAATTTCCTGACCCTTATATCAATTTTCAATATCAACTAAACTGTGGTTCACAGCTCTTCATTGAATTCAAGCAGTTTAAATCTTTGATACTTTGCAAGAAAACCTCCTGCATCCATATGCAGTATAAAGTAAAAAATTAGTTTGAGTATTTCCCTTTGTATGTACACGGTTGTAAATGTTTGAATCAATATAATAAGAACCAAACCAAAGCAGACAATGTGAAGAAAAATATTTATTTGTACATTTCCATGGATCTGCACTCCTGGAAAAGAGTAATTTGTCCCAAAAAGAGACTTTGTCATGCATAACATTCGTCAGAAGGTTACTCATACAGTAAATCTAATGGATGGGAAGTTTGTGAGAGCTCATCTGTATTTTGTTGGTCTATGTCTTAATTGATCCTCAATTATTTAAACTGAGCAGGTGTGTTAATACACAGGATTTAAAAAAAATTTTGGCATATTAGTCATTACTTTATTTTCTTAGTTATTCAGTAATGATATTATTTTCATCTAACTCCATTTATATAGCATTTCTCACACAAGAAAGAAATCTTAAATTGCTTTGTTAAGCAGAAACATGGTCACCGAGCACAAGACGAAAAATAAAAGATGGAATTAAAGGATTGCAGAGAATTATGTCAAATCAGTAATTAAAATCAAAACAGACTTATTGAGATCATCAATTTACAAAATGAATGCATATACATGGTTGGATGAAATGAGTGTTCATTCTCATATCTAGGTATAATGCACAGATGCACCAAAATTGTTACTTGTTGTGGCCAAACATGAACATTAGATATATGAATTCTTTGGCTTGCCTTCGCGGACGAAGATTTATGGAGGGGTAAAAGTCCACGTCAGCTGCAGGCTCGTTTGTGGCTGACAAGTCCGATGCGGGACACGCAGACACAGTTGCAGCGGTTGCAAGGGAAAATTGGTTGGTTGGAGTTGGGTGTTGGGTTTTTCCTCCTTTGTATAAAATAAACGATCACATTATGCTAATATATAAAAAGTAGTAATAAATACAAAAGGATAGATAAATAAATATTCACGGTTGCAGTTAGTGAAAGAAAATTGTGATCTTTTTTCAATGGTGCAGATAGATCTTTAGGTGAGTCTGGAGTAGTTTATGGTTAGGGTTAAGATAGTGCAGGGAAGTGCAAGGTCCTGAGGTGCTGGACTTCTATATCATTTGCCTTGAAGGTAGCAGTGAAAAGAGATTGTAACCAAGGTGATGGAAATCCTTAGTGATGCGGTCGACCTTCTTGAGGCAGTGTCTCATGTAGATATGTTCAATAGACAGGATGTCAGTGTCTCTGATGGACTTTGCCACTTTCTGCAACCTTCTGTGTTCCTGGGCACTCGAGTTTCCATACCAGACCATGATCAACCAGTCAGTATTCTTTCCGTAATACAAAATACTTGCAGAAGTCCGATAGTGTATTTGATGACATGCCAAATCTCCTCAGACACCTTAGAAAGTGATTTATTTCTTCATGGATGCCAGAAAGTGTTTTTGTGTGGACTCCCAGGAACTGGAAGGTACTAACCCCCTCCACCGCCAACTCATCAGTGGAGTTGAGTGCCTGGTCCTTCAGCCTCTCTTGCAAAAGTTCTCAATAAGCTCCTTGGTCTTTACTAATGTTGAGACCACAGTTATTGTTCTGGCACCAAACAATTAGATCCTCATTTTCCATTCTATTTTATTTTTAATTTCAATTACATTTGTTTCATTTTAATTTAATTTAGAGATACAGAAACTGGCCCTTCTGGCCCACGAGCCTGTGCTTGCCCAAACACTCTACGCCCATGTGACCAATTAACCTTCCAATTCTGAAAGTCCTTGGAATGTGGGAAGAAATTAGAGGAGCCAGAGGAAACCCACACAGAGGGAAAATGTACAAACTCCTTACAAACAGCACTGGATTTGAATCTGGTTCATTGGTGCTGTAAAAACATTGTGCACTATTATTTGGTCAACAACTGTGGTCTCATCAGTGAAGTTATAGATTGCGTATCTGTCAGGAGGAAAAGAGCAGTGAAAACAGGTGAAAAACAAAATACATACACACACTGGGCTTCTAAAATGAAAGTGATCAGGCTGTTGGAATTGTAGATCTTTAGAAACCTAAGGACACAGGCAGTGGAATTGTTTGTTCTTTATAGGCAATACACGGACAAGTTTCTCTTGTGTCTTGGTGTGAGCTTGCAGGCGCCTCAGATTGAAGAGACTGCCATCCGTGCGGTACCGGATGTAAACAGCGTCTTCATTGTTGGGGTCTTTCATGGCTTGGTTCAGCATCATGCTGAAGAAGATTGAAAAGAGGGTTGGTGCGAGAACACAGCCTTGCTTCATGCCATTGTTAATGGAGAAGGGTTCAGAGAGCTCATTGCTGTATCTGACCCGACCTTGTTGGTTTTCGTGCAGTTGGATAATCATGTTGAGGAACTTTGGGGGACATCCGATGCGCTCTAGTATTTGCCAAAGCCCTTTCCTTGTCCGTGAACTACTCTTTGCAGATGATGCCGCTTTAGTTGCCCATTCAGAGCCAGCTCTTCAGCGCTTGACGTCCTGCTTTGCGGAAACTGCCAAAATGTTTGGCCTGGAAGTCAGCCTGAAGAAAACTGAGGTCCTCCATCAGCCAGCTCCCCACCATGACTACCAGCCCCCCCACATCTCCATCGGGCACACAAAACTCAAAACGGTCAACCAGTTTACCTATCTCGGCTGCACCATTTCATCAGATGCAAGGATCGACAATGAGATAGACAACAGACTCGCCAAGGCAAATAGCGCCTTTGGAAGACTACACAAAAGAGTCTGGAAAAACAACCAACTGAAAAACCTCACAAAGATAAGCGTATACAGAGCCGTTGTCATACCCACACTCCTGTTCGGCTCCGAATCATGGGTCCTCTACCGGCACCACCTACGGCTCCTAGAACGCTTCCACCAGCGTTGTCTCCGCTCCATCCTCAACATCCATTGGAGCGCTCACACCCCTAACGTCGAGGTACTCGAGATGGCAGAGGTCGACAGCATCGAGTCCACGCTGCTGAAGATCCAGCTGCGCTGGATGGGTCACGTCTCCAGAATGGAGGACCATCGCCTTCCCAAGATCGTATTATATGGCGAGCTCTCCACTGGCCACCGTGACAGAGGTGCACCAAAGAAAAGGTACAAGGACTGCCTAAAGAAATCTCTTGGTGCCTGCCACATTGACCACCGCCAGTGGGCTGATAACGCCTCAAACCGTGCATCTTGGCGCCTCACAGTTTGGCGGGCAGCAGCCTCCTTTGAAGAAGACCGCAGAGCCCACCTCACTGACAAAAGGCAAAGGAGGAAAAACCCAACACCCAACCCCAACCAACCAATTTTCCCTTGCAACCGCTGCAATCGTGTCTGCCTGTCCCGCATCGGACTGGTCAGCCACAAACGAGCCTGCAGCTGACGTGGACTTTTTTACCCCCTCCATAAATCTTCGTCCGCGAAGCCAAGCCAAAGAAGATAGGCAATACAAGTGAAGAGAAATTATTCTTCCAGCTTAGAATCACAGCTAAATGGAATGAAGACAAGGTGGACATCTCAGACAAAAATAGACTAATAAATACAAATAAATTTCCCCGATCAGCTACTACAGAGACTTGTTTTATTTTAATTTGTCACCAATAAGAGTTCAAAAATTGGCTTCAAAGAGAATACAGGGCACGGTATTAAACTAAAATGGTATAACTGTCTTCCAGACAAAGAAAGTTTTTCATGGGCATGCCTTGCCATTAACTATGGTAAATAAAACAAAAGGGAATTTTCCCTCTCTCAGCTGTCTGCTAACATACTTTAATTTTTATTCTGTTCAAGATCTGTAAATTAAATCAGGTTACCTCTGTATTCCTTGAGGAAATATTTGAGCACGATGCAAATTGGCAACTAGTATTGACTTTTATATACTCAAGAAACTCTGAGAAAATGTGCGATAGTTTTATGAAAATTGTTTTGAAAATTAATTTTATTTAACTATATTTAGGAGAATATTACACATTACAGAAATCAATGATTAAAAACAAATCAAGGTGGACCATGAAAATTAATGGACCAGTACTATTTCAGAATGGATGTGCCACATGTAAGTGTGGACGTCGGCCAACCAACTGTGCCTGCTTGAGATGTATGGGGTTGATATTGCACAACTATTTCCCTGAACCAGTTTCCTATGAAGAATCCCAGTCCCGCTGCTGTTAAAAGGGCTCTGTTGGGATTGTATTACAGTATCTGCAGTCGACTGATTTGCTGCCTGAGTCTATTTTGGTAATGCCACAGGCTTGTGATAACTGACTAAAAATACCTACTGCCTGTAGTGAAAGTGCTTCTGGGTGAAACCATCATTTTGTAGGGCTCTTTGGTCTGAGAACTCAAAGCAAAACTGATTTTCGACGGTACAGCTGACAGAGAACTATTTCAGTGGTGTATATTGTTTCAAGCACAATTACGTTTATTCTTAATAGGCTCAGGGCATTCTACCTCCCAATAAGTTTGATGATAAATACAATGTCTATGTTATCTTCTTGCAACCCCCACCCCTGCCCCTTTTTCTATAAGAAACTGAAATAATCAGCCAGTTGAAAGGTCTGTCCTTCAACTTCTCTTTGTGATGGAACAGAGCATGTGGCGAGGTTTTGTATGTAAAAACATAGGGTTCCTTCTCAAGTTATAGCTGGAAATCAATTTTCTTTCATGCCATTGATTCAGGTCTTGTTATCTGCTCTTGTGCTTGATGAAATATTGGTTTCTTTACTCAAAAAAAATGGGGAATTCCATTCTTAAATTCTACTACCCCTAATACTACTCAAAACAATTGATTGAATAGTCTCTTTCTCACTAAAATCATTTAAAGTTGTAGTGGAAACAAGGAATACAAGTAGGATGCAACAGATCAGGCAGCATCTGTGAGAAGAAGAAATAAGTTCAGCATTTCAAGTTGACAACCTTTCTTCAGAATAGTGTTGCTACAGAGCAATAAAATTTAGTACATTCAATCTTCCGCAATGAAAGCAACTCTAGATCTCCCTTCTCATTGTCAACCACCAGAGCCTTAGGAAATATGTACTTCCCAAAAGTCAAAGGCATTTTAAATTAAAATTATAACAATTACTTGTTGTAAGACTATAAGATTTAGGAGCAAAAGAAGGCAGCTTGGTCCATCGAGTTCACTCCGCCAATCCATCATGAACTGATCCATTCTCCCACTCGGCCCCATTCCCCTGCCATCTCCCCATGACCTTTGATATCCTGACTATTCAGGTAGCTAACAATCTTTGGCTTAAATTCACCCAACGACTTGACCTCCACAGCAAATTGTGGTAAAATATTCCAAACAGTTCAGCACTCTCTAGATAAAGAAATGCTTCCACTTCTCTGTTTTAAATAGGTGCACTTCAATCCTGAAGTTGTGCCCTCTTGTCCTGGAGTCCCCTACCATGGGAAACAACTTTGCCACATCTATTCCGTCCAGCCCTTTCAACATTAAAAATGTTTTTTATGAAGTGCCCCACATCTGAATTCTAAGGAGTACAGTCCAAGGGTCATCAAACATTCCTCATTAGCTAATCCCTTCAATCCTGGAACCATTCTTGTGAACCTTCTCTGAACCCTCTCCAATGCCAGCACATCCTTTCTTAAATAAGGAGCCCAAATCTGTACCTTGTACTCCATGTGAGGCCTCACCAGTGCCATACAAAGCCTCAACATCACATCCCTGCTCTTATATCCTATTCCATGAGATATAGATGCCAACATTTCGTTTGCCTTCTTCACCACTAACTCAACCTGGAGGTGAACCATTAAAGTATACTGCACGAGGACTCCCAAGTCCCTTTGCCCCTCTGAAATTTAAATTTTCTCCCCATCCAAATCAAAGCCTGCCATTTTATTCCTTCTACCAAAATGCATGACCATACACTTTCCAACTGTATTTCATTTACCACTTCTTAACCCATTCTCCTAATCTATCACAGTCTCTCTGCAGCCTCTCCATTTCCTCACCATCTATCTTTGTATCATCTAAAAATTTAGCCACAGCGCCATTTCTTTTACAATCCTAATCATTAACATACAACCTAAAAAGAAGTGACACTGACCCATGTTGAATTGAGAAGAATGAAAAGGGATCTTATGGAAACATATAAAATTATGAGAGGCATAGAGGTAGGTAAGTTATTCCAATTAGTTTGGAAGACTAAATCTAGGGAACATGGCCTCAAGATCCAGGGTGAGAGATTTAGGACAGAGATGAGGAGGAACTGCTTTTCCCAGAGTGTGGGGCATCTGTGGAATTCACTGGCCATTGAAGCAATGGAGGGACCTCAGTAAATATATTTAAGGGAAGGTTGGTTAAATTTTTACAAAGTTGGGGAATTAAGAGATATGGGGAAAAGGCAAGAAGGAGGAGATGAGTCTATCATCAGATCAGCCATAATCTCATTGAATAGTGGAACAGGCTCGACAGGCCAGATGACCTACCCTTGCTCCTATTGCTTACTTTCTGTTGTTCTTAACACCACTGGTAAACAGTAGTCAAACAGAATGATATCCCTTTATTTCCACTTTCTGTTTCCTTCTCTCCCATCCTAGTATCTTTCCTGTATTTCCAGGAGGTCTCATCTTATTCAGCAGTCCTCATGAACGGCACCTTGTCCAAATATACAGCACACACTGCAGTGGTTTCCTCAAAAAATTGCAGTGTTTGTCAGGCAAGATTTTCCCTTATGGAAACCATGCTGGCTTTGGCAGGATATTGTCATGAACCTCCTCGTGCTCTGTAACCTCTTCCTTGACAATCAACTTCATCATCTTCCCAACCACTGATGTTAGGCTAACAGATCTATAATTTCCTTTCTGCTGCCTCCCTCTCCTTTTAAATAGTGGAGTGACCTTTGTAATTTTCCAGTCCTCCGGAATCATGCCAAAATCTACTGGTTCTTGGATGATCATTACAAATACCTCCACAATTTCTATAGCTACTTATTTTAGAACCTGATGGGGCATTGCATCTGGTCCAGGAGACTTATCTACCCTTAGACCTTTCAGCTTCCCAAGCAACTTCTCTCTGGTGATCGTGACTGCACTCACCTCTCTTCCCTGACACCCTTGAAAATTATGACTTCCAGAGAGAAGACTTCCAGTGATGCAAAATAGTCACTCAGTTCCTCTGCCATCTCCTTGTCTCCCATTACAGCTTTCCAGCATCAATTTCTATTGGTTCAAAATCTATTTTTACCTTTTTACTCTTAATATACTTTATCTTTTCCTTCCTAATAACCTTCTTAGTTACCTTTTGTAAGCATTTAAAAGCTTTCCAATCCTCTACCTTCCCAATATTTTTTGCTTCCTTGTATTCCCTTTCATTTGCTTTTACTTTGAGCTTGACTACTCTTGTCAGTCACAGTTGTTTATCTTTCCATTCAAATATTTCTTCTCTTTTGGAATATACCCATCCTGCACCTTCCTTATTTCTTGCTGAAACTCCAGCCATTCCTGCCGCCAGTGCTTGTAAGAGCTAACCAATTAATTGCTCAGTGAAGTTTGCTCTGTTTTTTTAGACATACGGCACGGCAACAGGCCATTTCGGCCCACGAGTCCGCATTGCCCAATTTACACCCAATCAGCCTAAACCCCCGGTACGTTTTGAACAGTGGGAGGAAACGGGAGCCCCCCGGGGAAAATCCACATAGACACGGGGAGAATGTACAAACTCCTTACAGACAGCGAGGGATCCGAACTCCGGTCCTGATCGTTGGTGCTGTAAAGGTGCTGCGATAACCGCTTTACTAATTCACGTTTAAATTCCCTAATGTGATGCCCCCATTGCAAATTGTGATACATCCGATCAAAATTAGACTGGCAGAATCCAGGCTGAAAATATTGTTAGCATCCTTGGTTCAGTTACAGAATGTACCTTCTCTGTGTGTTGAAGATGGGAGTTATGGTTCCTGTAACTGTATAAATGCACTGGATACTACAACTAAAACTGGCAAGAAAATGTATCGAACAGAAAAGTAAAAGAAAATCATTATCTATTGCAGAAATAATACATAGGGCAAATTTAAAATTAAATTTTTTTAAAAAAATTACATTTTATTTACAGCACAGTAGAAGCTGATTCAAGCCATTTCAACTCGTGCCGCACAATGACATCCAAATTAACCTACAACCCTGTACGTTTTGAAGCGTGGGAGGAAACCAGAGCAAACCCATGCAGGCATGAGGAGAACAATGCCAGACTTGAACCTGGGTCGCTCATGCTGCACTGCATTAACTGCATTGCACTAACCACGACACTCACCGTGCCGCCCAAGAAGAAATTTAAACGTTGCTAATTTTAATCTTTTTTTTAAAACTGGCTTTCGGAATCTTTTAACATTTGTTTAACAATCCAATGCAGTCTCAGCTCTTGATAGGAAAAGATCTTCCAGCTGAATGCAATGTTAAAATTATTACAACACACGGCTTTGGTTCAAACTCCCAGAATGCAATACTAGTGTACCTTCATGAAATGCAGTCAAATTTCAAAGCAAACATCATTTGGTGTTCCAAGCAGTGTTTAAAGTGATTGATTAATTGGTGTTGAGGTTTCTGAGTGTGGCTTAGCTTGCTGCAAATTTCTTAGATTAGACAAGAGAGTGGCTGTGCATTGACTGAGCAGAGTTGCTTGGTGGGGCCAGATGCATCCGCTTAAAAAAAACACGTCAGAGCATTTTGCATTGCCAACTATTTTACAGCAATTTTATAGCCATGACAGTTTTACTGTCAGGAGACTACATTATCCTCCTAATTCTTGATGTCCACTATTTTCAAAATATATTATTTTTGGAATGCAGTTAATCAGCATTAGAAAGGCTATTACATTATTGTAAGATCTAACTTTTCATTTTGCTGTTAACAACATGCTTTACCATAACTTTTGATTTCTGAAGCTTAACAGTTTTGAAAATAATATTGAAGGCCTCACTGAATAAGTTAAAGGGCTAACATGCATAATGGTCAAATTATTGGCACAACAGCAGATATGTTACTACAATCAGAGTTCTACACCATTCATTCAGAGATGCGTGTTCAAATCTCAGCAATGAATTTAAATTCGAGTAATTAAACACGTGAGATTTTCTTTTATAAAGTGCTGGATTGTCATAAAATCTCATTGAATCACTAATGTCCTTCAAGAGAAGGAAATCTGCCATCCAAATCCAGTCTAACCTAAATGTGATTCCAGATCTACCAACATGGTTTATCTTTAACTGCCTCCTCTGGGATGGACAATTAACACTGGGCCAGCCAGCTATGTCCACATCCTGTAAGTGAATAAATAAAGATGAATGCTAGACGTACTATTGATGAAAGTTCTGGTCCTCACTGATGGATTAATTGATCCCACACTTTGGGGTAGTTTACTGATGTATATTTAAAATCCAGAACCTTACTTCAGGAAATTATGTCAACTGACACATTCTTTTCTTTCTAAAGGCCAGTGTCTTTAAGTTCAATGAGAAATGCCAGGATCACTCTGTGAGGCTGCTTGTGGTTTGTCTCAAGCTGACAAACAAACATGCAGAAAAGGCCCATGGGCAGAATACAAGTCCTGGAAGAAACCATTTCACTGAGCACATGAGATGAACCACACATTACCTTCCAATTTCAATACCTGTTCTTTTTTGACATGAACTATTAATTATCATACTAGAACAGTGAAAATTTTAATGACACACCTATGACATGAAAATATTTTTCATTTATGGCAAACATATAACTTTTTAAAACATTCCTCAAAGGTTCAGATCTATGCACATAAGTGGCTTTTGCTGAATATTTTGTAAACATGGAAAATTGTACTGAAAATGTTAGTGGACACCTGAAGTTCACTGTTAGAAGGATTGTGGAACCTCAAATTATTTAGTCATAAAGTAATCGAAAGGTTTTAACTTACTCTGAGAAGCATCAGGGGTATCCATTCCACTCCCCCTCCACAAAAACTATTTCAATATGTAGTTCCACAGATGCAATGCTCAATATGGTACAGCAGACATAATTTTTAATGCAGAGTGAAAAGCAATCACTACAATGCCACTTAGACAAGATTTATCCATTTGTTTCTTTCATCTTATTTTTGGGCCTTCTCCCTGGATTGGCATCAACTCTTATCCTACTTAGACTATGCTTTCCAATCGCATGGTAGCATTGCCTGAAACAACAGAGGATCGACAGTCCCAATGGCATTACCTTCCTGAGTACCATGTGCCTCAGGCGGTTAAGTACATTAAGAATTCAGACTTGCTTAATCAAATCGACCTGATCTGGAACTCCACAGAGGTGTTGCACATTTCTTTAGACACATAGGAGCAAGGCATATTGAAGTGATTTTTTTAACCTTTTAGCTTAGAAGCTTGGCAACTGATATGTGTATCTCACAAGAAATTGAATCAGTTTAGCCAAGATTCTTCAAGTATGACATCAACAGGTTACAATGAAAAAATGATTACACATTGTTTAAAGTAATTTAATTTCTCAAATCTTTCAGTTAACACTTAAAGTTATAAAATATTACATATTTGCTAAATACCTTTCAGTTGATAAATATCACAATAATTATTAAATATATTAGATATTAGAATATTCATAACCTTACTAAAATTATTTTTCCATTTTAAACTTCTGAACCTAAAGAAAATGAGACTGATCCAATGTGATGGTAAATTAGTAAGATCAAAAGAACAGCTTCCTTTCCTATCTTTTTTGAATGTTTCTAAGGAACTTTGTCATTCTCTCAAATCAGGAATTACAGTAACTTCAAAAGTCCATGTTGAAGTTATTGTTCCAATGAATTTGAGCTCATGATATTTTAGGAAATACGATCCCAGAGCCAAAGATTTGAATTAAAAGAAAGTTTGTCCATATACACAGTAATGATCATCTTCTTCAGTAACGTGCAAATCTATGCTGCTTTGTGTAGGGTCCATGCTTATCCAAAAATGAACTAATGGTTTAAAGAAGATGCTTTCTTCACAGATTGCACAAAATATTCCATCAGAATGCACATAGCATTGAACTATCACAAAAGGTTAAGTCGGGATGATTCATAATCGGTGGTAGCTAATGGTTAGCATGGGTTATGCCTGTAATGAAATTGCCTATTGTTAGTAGGTATTTCAGATGGGATTGAGGAAAAATTGGAGATAATATAACCATATAACCATTTAGAGCATGGAAACAGGTCATGTTAGCCCTTTGAGTCCACACCAGTTCACTTGAATAACTCCACTAGCTCCCCCTCTCCCTCTCTGCTCATAACCCTCCAACCCCCCTCACATCCATGTTCACATCCAACCTTCTCTTAAATGGCAGAAGGGATCCTGCCGCAACTATCTCTTCTCATTCCATTCTGCCACCCCTCTCTGAGTGAAAAAGCATCCTCTAACATTTCTCCTAAAGTTTTGCCCCCTAACCCTTAACTTATGCCCTCTTGTTCCAACCTCCCCTGCCCTCAGGGGAAAGAGTCTATTTATCTCTAGTCTATCTATTCCCTTCATAATTTTAAATACCTCTATCAAATCCCCTCTCAGACGTCTACGTTCCAAATGAATAAAGTCCCAGTCTTTCTCCGTACTCTAGATGCTGCAAGCCAGGCAACATCCTTGAAAATCTTCTCTGCACCCTCTCCACCTTATCTATATCATTTCTATAATTTGGAGACCAGAACTGAATACAGTACTCCAAACCTGGCATCACCAATGCCTTAAACAGACGCAGCGTCACTTCCCAGCTCCTCTACTCTATACTATGATTTATGAAGGCCAGCATACCATATTCCTTCTTAACCTCCCGGTCGATATGGGAATCCACCTTCAATGAACTCTGCTCCATAACCCCCAGATCCCTCTGTTCCTCTGCGTACCTCAATGCCCTCCCCTTAACTGCATATGTCACTATTTGGTTAGATGTCTTGTTCTTAGAACATGTTCCTTCTGATGCTCAAAGGCAATATTGATGCACTAGAAGCAAGGTGGGTTTCATCACCAATATCTGTCTTTGCTGAGAGGTGGTCCCCAAGATATAGACGGTCATCCACATCTTTCAGGATCTTGTCTTGGACCTTCACTGTTGGCTGCTCTATTGTGCAAAGGATTGAAGGATGTAAAATGGGAGAGTACCTCTGTTTTACAGATGTTTAGTGTTAGGCACCTTTTCTAATGCTTCAGTCACAAAGTCAATTATGACTTTTCACTTGGCCTCCATAGATCCACATGTGCAATGCTGTGACGTGAGTTGGTTCAACATGTGTTTAACAATATAGTAGTTTAATTGTGATTAAAAGCTATTTTATTTTGAAACTTATCTTGTCACAGCATCTATGATGCACAAATTACTTAAATGATGATTTACTTCATGTACTAAATCATTAGTCATGCATCAAAGACCATGCATCCGAAGAATCTCAGGGTTGTATGTGATGTCATATAGTACTCTCACAATAAATTTGAAATCTAGACTACCATGTTGCATTACTGTACTGTTTGTACGGATATTGAACATTTTGATGCAGTAGTTAGGTAGAGGAATGGAATTGATGATAACTGCCATGTGTTTGGAGTAGGTGCCTAAGATGGCTTCAAGCATTTCATGGCTGAGCTGATTCATCCAAGACTGAATTTTTACTCAGACAATGAGAGGCATGAAAAAAAAAGTCAAAACACATTGTGAATATGTATAATGCATTGAAGGTAATTTCAATTATTTTCCCAAGGGGAAATAGAACATTATAGCACAGAAAAGAGGTCCTTCAGCCCTTCTAGTCTGTCTAGTCCCACTGACCGGCACCAAGCCTCTCCCATCTATGTTCCTGTCTAACTTTTTAATGTGAAAATTGTGTCCACATTCACCACTTCAGCTGGCAGCTCATTCCACACTGTCATTCCTCTCGATGTGAAAAAGTTCCCTCAATGTTCCCCCTAAACATTTCCCCTTTCATACTTAACCCATGACCTCTGGTTTATATCTCACTTACCTTCAGTGAAAAAATCCCACTTCCATTTACTCTATCTATGTCCCTCATAATTTGTAAACCTTTATCGAACCTCCCCTCATTCTTCTATGCTCCAGGAAATAAAGTCCTAACTTGTTTAAACTTTCCCTGTAAGTCAGTTCCTGAAGTCTGGCCTATATCCTAGTAAATCTTCTTTGCGCTCTTTCTATCTTATTAATATTTTTCCTGCAGCTAGGTGGCAAAAGCTGTACACAGTGCTCCAAATTTGGCCTCACCAATGTCTTATACCATAATATCCCAACTCCTGTACTGAATACTTTGATTTATGAAGGCCAATATGCAAAAAGCTCTCTTTACAACCTTATCCACCTGCTATTTTGAATAGCACTTGTTCCAACACAAATACTTGCTGAGCATTGTGACTTATTCCACCTTGTCTCTTTGGCTTGGCTTCGTGGACGAAGATTTATGGAGGGGTATGTCCACGTCTGCTGCAGGCTCGTTGGTGACTGACAAGTCCAATGCGGGACAGGCAGGCACGGTTGCAGCGGTTGCAAGGGAAAATTGGTGGGTTGGGGTTGGGTGTTGGGATTTTCCTCCTTTGTCTTTATGCATCTTTTGAGGGGGAGGACGTGGACCTGTCCTCGGGCCTGCGCAAAGGAGCTTTTAGGTGGAGGGCAGTGTGCGCAGTACTGGCCCCACCCTTTATACCCATGGTTCGTGTGCCGTGCCCAAGCAAGCTGGGACATGGCAGCGAGGTCCTTGGGTCGTAGGTTTTATATCGGAGTGTCCTTCTCCTATGCAGGTTGCATATTCCACCACCCAAGTCCTTTATAAGTATAAATTTTAAATTTAAACATACAGCAAGGTAACAGGCCATTTTGGCCCACGAGTCTGTGCTGCCCAACTACACCCATTGACCTACACCCCTGGTGCAACTTTGAACAGTGAGAGGAAACTGGAGCTCCTGGGGAAAACCAACACAGAACAGGATGGGATTCGAACTCTGGTCCCAATCGCGGGTGCGGTCAAGGTGTTGCACTAACCACTATGCCAACCGTGCTGCCCCAAATATGATGCACAATTGTGGGTTCAATGTAAGACACCACCAATTAGCTCCTGCCAATCTGAGTACCTTTTCATTATCTCTACTCTTCAACTGTTACTGCTCAGGCAATCTTCTGATTCGGTAATAATTTTTCATTAATTTGTTTTTTTTTGCAAGCAATATCTTAAGGGGGACTATTAAATGTCTTCTAGGAGTCTATGAGGCATGACTTAAACTTCATAAATCTATCCTGGATTTATTGAATGACCTAAAAATTTTCTCCATATTTCAATATTGATTCAAGTCACTGATTTTGGCCTAACATATAATTTTATGATTTACCACTCTTCCAGTCTTTTAAAGAGTGCAACTCAATAATTAAAACCATTCGGATTATTACTAAATCAAGAGAATTTTAGATGATTATAGTTAACACATTTGCAATGGTCTCATGTTTTTTCTTCTTAGATCCTGGTGAGAACCAGTAAAAAGTAATAATTTCAGTACATTGTACTATGTATTTGACTATTATCAATTCCGGTGACCATTAATTAACCTCGCCTTTATTAAACTGGCTTGACACCCACACATCCTATCAATCTTCAGATATTTGCCATGCATGGCAGCCATTAAAAGACAGATATTATTGTCAGTCAGGCTGACCTCTGTAATATCTGTCTGGTGGGAGGCTTCGTATTGAGACCAGAGACACAAGAAACTACAATAATCTGGAGCAAAGAAACCAATTGCAGGAGGAAATCACATCTATGAGAGGGAAAGGAATTATTAATATGCATAAGGGTTGAGAGAGGAGATAGATACTATAGAGGAGAGGGAGAGTGCCAAGACAGGCCAGTAGGTGGTAGGTGGACTAAGTTGGGTAAATGATATTGGGAAGATGGGAGAGGGAGAGGAATGCCAGTTGGGAGTTGGAGGCAGGTGAGTGATATGTGGAAGCAGACATTTAAAAAAAAAAAGGGAGAGGGGAGGGTGAAGTTGGATACAGCTACTGGAGGGTGATAAGCAGGAACATAAAAGCGACCTGTTTATTTACAGAAATGTGGTTGCAAGGTGGAGAGGATTGGGAATTAAATATCCATGGATATCAGATAATATGGAAGGACAGGCAGAAAGGTAAGGGAGGTGGAGTAGTGTTTTTCGTTAAGGATGAGATCAGGGCAATTGTGAGAGATGATGTAAGATCTAAACAGAAAAATGTTGAATCCATCTGGGTAGAGATTAGAAATAGTCAAGAGAAAAAAAAATCACTGGAGTTCTCATTACAATGGCATAAGCAATAAACCAAGAAATATCGGAGGCATATAAGGATGGAACAGCAGGTATCATGGGGGACTTTAACATGCATATAGAGTGGATGAATCAGGTTGGTCAATGCAAGCTTCAGGAGGACTTCATTGAATGTATCCATGATAGCTTTCTTGAACAATCATCTTACTGAACTAAAAGGGAACATGCTATCTTGGATCTGGTCCTGTGCAATGAGGCAGGTAAAATCATTGATCTTGTAGTTTGGGGTCCTCTTGGAAATAGTGATCACAGTATGATTGATTGTCTCATACAAATGGAAGGTACAATAGTTTGGTCTAAAACCACTGTATTATGCCTAAACAACCGAAACAGCAAGGGGATGAGGGAGGAGTTGGCCATGGTAGAATGGGAACGCAAGAGAACAGTGGAGGACTTTTGAAGAGATTTTTCACAGTGCTCAACAAAAGTATATTCCAGTTAAAAGCAAGGGCAGTAAAAATGGGACCGACCAGCTCTAGATAACTAAGGGGAAAAAAAGCATCAATTTAAAAGCTTTTGCGTACAAAGCCACCAAGAGCAGTGGAAAATTAGAAGATTGGGAAAACTCTCAAAAGCAACAGAAAAGCGAGCAATAAAGAGGGAAGGTCGGTTATGAAATAAAAATCAGCACAAAATATAAAAATGGACAATAAAAGTTTTTAATAATTATATTAAAGTGGAAAAGAATGGCTAAAGTGAAGGTTGGTCCCTTGGAAGATGAGAAGGGGGCATTGATATTGGATAATGAGGAAATGACTGAGGCTTTGAATGACTATTTTGTGTTGATCTTCAAGATGGAGAACACATCTACCCTTCCAAAGATAAATGTAATGGATATGAAGCAAGATGAGGACCTAAATACAATAGCTATTACTAAAGAGGTAGTACTGAGCTAACCTGTGGATCTAAAGATAGATACGTCCCCTGGTGCTGATGGAATACATTTCAAGGTAGTGAAAGAAATGGCAGAAATTATAGTAGAGGATTTGGTAAGTATTTACCAAAATTCTCTGGACTCTGGGCAGGTCCTGGCATATTAGAAGATGATGAATGTCACACCACTATTTAAAAAAGGATGTAGGCAAAAGGCAGGTAAATGTTGGCCAGTTAGTTTAACATCCGTGATTGGTAAAATGCTTGAAGTTATCATTAAAGAAGAAATACCACAGCATCTGGAGTGAAATAGGTCCATCAGCCAGACGCAGCATGGATTCAACAAAGGCAGGACCTGTTTGACAAACTTACTGCAGTTCTTTGAGGATATACAAATGCAGTAGATAGAGGGGAGAAGATGAATGTTGTTTACTTGAATTTCCAGAAGGTGTTCGATAAGGTGCAGTATAAATGACTTATGCAGAAGGTAAGGATGCATGGAATTGTGGGGGATGTATGAGCATCGATAGAGGATTGGTTAACCAATAGAAAGCAGAGTTGGGATGCAGGGGTGTTTTATGTTTGGTAATCAGAGTGACATGGTGCCACAGGAGTCAGTGCTGAGCCTGCAACTGTTCATAATAATATACATTAATAATCTGGAAAAGGGAACAGATTGTAGTTGTTTCCTGATGACACTAACTTGAGTGGAAAAGCAAACTGTGCAGAGGATGTAGAGTCTACAGAGAGATATCGATAGGTTAAGTTAGTGGGAAAACGTCTGGCAGATGGAGGACAATGTTGGTAAATTTAAGATTATCCACTTTGGAAGGAAAAATGGATGTGAGATTATTATTTAAATGGAAAGCAATTGCAGCGTGCCGCCGAGCAGAAGGACTTGTCGTGAATCGCAGAAGGTTGGTTTGCAGTTTCAGCAGGCAACCAAGAAGGCAAATAGAATGTTGGCCTTCATTGATATTTTCAATGTTTTTAAATGTTTAATCTTTCCTTAAATTTAGACATACAACACAGTTGCAGGCCATTCTGGCCCACATGTCCTCCCAATTTACACACAATCAACCTAATGCCCACCCAGTACGTTTCAAATGGTGGGAGGAAACAGGAGCTCCAAGGGAAAACCTACGCAGACACGGGAATAATGTAGAAACTCCTTACAGACACCATGGCATTCAAACTCCAAACCCAATCACTGGCGGTGCAAAGGTGTTACACTCTGGTTTCCTTACTTGAGGAAGGATGTACTGGCTTCAGAGGAGGTTCACCAGGTTGATTCAAGAGATGAGGGAGTTAACCTCTGAGAAGAGTTTGAGTCATTAAGGACTTTACTTGCTAGAATTTAGAAGAATGAGATGGGATCTTATATAAAGTGGAAAAGAGTGGCTAAAGTGAAGGTTCATAACAAATTATGAAAAGCAGAGATAAGATAGAGGTAGGTAAGTTGTTCCCATTGGTGTGGGAGACTAGAATTAGGGGACATAGCCTCATAATCCAGGGGAGTAGATTTAGGGCAGAGATCAGGAGAAACTGCTTATCCTGGAGGGTGGTGAATCTGTGGTATTTTCTGCCCATTGAAGCAGTAGAGCCTACCTCAGTTAATATATTTAAGACAAGGTTGGATGGATTTTTATAAAAATAAGAGAATTAAGAGATATGGAGAAATGGCAGGTAGGCGGACATGAGCCAATAATCAGATCAGATGTGATCTCATTGAATGTCAGAGCAGGCTTGATAAGCCCAACGGAGCAGGCTCGATGAGCCGGACAGAACAGGCTCGATGAGCCCGACAGAGCAGGCTCCATGAGCCGGACAGAGCAGGCTCCATGAGCCGGACAGAGCAGGCTCCATGAGCCGGACAGAGCAGGCTCCATGAGCCCGACAGAGCAGGCTCCATGAGCCCGACAGAGCAGGCTCCATGAGCCCGACAGAGCAGGCTCCATGAGCCGGACAGAGCAGGCTCCATGAGCCGGACAGAGCAGGCTCCATGAGCCGGACAGAGCAGGCTCCATGAGCCGGACAGAGCAGGCTCCATGAGCCGGACAGAGCAGGCTCCATGAGCCGGACAGAGCAGGCTCCATGAGCCGGACAGAGCAGGCTCCATGAGCCGGACAGAGCAGGCTCCATGAGCCGGACAGAGCAGGCTCCATGAGCCGGACAGAGCAGGCTCCATGAGCCGGACAGAGCAGGCTCCATGAGCCGGACAGAGCAGGTTCCATGAGCTGGATGGCCTTCTCTTGCTCATATTTCTTACGTTCTTATGAATTGGTTGGATTTTTATTGCAGAAAGAAGGGGAGGAGTTTAAGATCTTGCAGAAAGGGGACTGAGTTGTATAAAGAATGACCACCTGGAGTGAAGATGAGGCAGTGGTGTTAGGGAATTGGAAGTTGTCAATGGATGTTCCATATGCAGTTGGGAAGAGACTAAACAAGGGGGATTCAGGAATATCATGGTGTGAGGTAGTACATTCAGTGGGGCAAGAGCAGACAGAGACAATGGGCCTACTGGGGTAGCACAGTTTGTATAGCGGTTAGCACAATGTCTTTACTGCACCAGCTGGATTCAAATCCCATGCTGAATATTCTCCCTGTTTATACATGGGTTTTTGATGGGTGGTCCAGTTTTCTCCCACTATTCAAAAAACATACCAGGGTTAATGGGGTGTAAATTGGGTGGCACGGACTCGTACACTGAATTGGCCTATAACCATGGTGTAAGTCTGAATTTAAATTTAAGTGTAGGGTTGGAGCACTCTCTGACTGAAGGCTGTAAAAGGGAGGTTTCATTATGTGATGAGATGTGATGTTTGTTGGTGGGGTCAAGGACCAGGGATAGGTATGAGGAAGCATCCAGGAATTGCCATCTGGTCTCTGCAAGGTAGAGGTCAGCCCGCCAGGCTACAGTGACTGATAACTTTTTCTGGGCGTCTGTCTTCTAGTAGTTGGCAGACCAGTACAAGTGCCTATTTGTCCTGCCTCTCACAACTCGCACCAATCACATTGGTACATCCCCCAAAGGTCCACGTTCTCATTGGGATGACTCTTCTACCCAGGTCATGTTATCCTTAATGTAGTGACGTCAAAGAGAACCATGTCAGTGAACGCAATGAATGCCAGTCTCCAGAAAGTCTGGAGTTTTCAAGGTCTCAGTAAGTCAATTACTTACAGTCGTGGTGGTGAAGCAGGGACACCGAGTTGTTGATTTCACATTATACAGACTATAAAATCACTGATATAAAATAGCTATCCCCTTAAAATTAACTGAATTGTGCAAATCCTCCATCCCTGATTCTCCTAATTTCCTGCTACACAAGTTCACAATCGCAAATGAACTTTGCAGCGTGTCATTGGGGTACACAATCACGAGAGAATGTACAAGGTCGACCCAGGAGAAATCAGGATCAAGCCCGTTCCCTGGAGCCATGAATCAGGTGCATGACCTGCTGCTCACCGTTAACATGAAGAACGTGGCCGATCAGAATTATAATGAAATGGCAAAAATACAATAACTTACTTTTTATAGCTGTATTCTCTTGATGCAATAGCATCCTCGTTTAAAATTAAATCGATAAGTTTTACAGCAAGCCGCAGTCGTGGTTGTTTTGCATCTGATCAGGACACACGGATTAATTTGATGAATTGCAATTGCTCAGGATGGACGAAGTTTGTTCAGGTGCATGAACTGTTACCGGCCGGAGTCCATTTTTAAACAATGGGATAGTTCTACTTACAACGACAGCACCAAGCAGCAGGTCCTTTGATACCAACAGGGATTCACCGAGGCTTGGGTGCCAGTGATGAGATTCTCGTGTCATCTGTGTTCCCATTAAACTATCACCTGTGCTAGATCTATCCTAGTAAAGCCCTCATTTGGTGTGGGAGGGTTTTTTTTTTGTTTCTTTCCATGTGCGTCCCTTTAAAAAAAAATGGTTAGATTTAGCTTGCGGTTGGGCTTAGTTGAATTTAAAACAATACATTCATTTAAACCAGTAGTTTTCAACCTTTTTCTTTCCACTCACATCCCACCTTTCATAATCCCTTTGCCATCGGTCCTCTGTGATGAGTAAGGGATTGTTTAAGGTGGGATGTGAGTGGGAAGGGAAGGTTAAATTGTTACCCAATTGTTACTGAATTATTTTGCTTGAGAAAAATTGTCACTGGCCCATTTACTTTGGAGTTCTGAAACCGTGCACATAACGAGTCCATGAGGGACGATTACAATTGCGATTATACATCTGTATAGGATCTTATTCCATAGTAAGTGGAATGAAGCGACATAATACCCTTTCTTTGCTTCGAAGTTTTGTTGACCAACTGTATTCTTCACATATTTCGGTTTAAATCAATGGTTTTCAAACTGTTTTCTTTCTACTCAGATCCCATCTTAAACAATCCCTTACTAATCACAGAACACCTATGGCATAGGGAATACTTAAAGTGGGATGTGAGTGGAAAGAAATTGTAATGGAATATGAAGTCAACTCCTTAAATTACTCTTTGGGAGATTTATTTAACACTGTAGATGAGCAATATTCCAATTATCCCTAAATTTATTTCCTGTATTGTGCCAAAGATCATATAATTTTTAGTAGTTTTTTCTTCAACCTATCCAAAATCTTATCGATTAAACCTGAAAATAAGAAAAATGTTGCATTTACTTTATCACCAAATTTCAAGGCGTGGCCACTTATCAAGATTTTTGCATTGAATCCAGCAAGTTTCAATCAATGTCGATATTGATTATGTGAGTCCAGAAAAAAAAGTTACTGATCTTGGTCTCTTCTTACTCCAATATTTCTGTAAAATTATCTTCACAAAGTCAGTGAAACCATCTTGCAGGCATAAAAAAATATAAGGGTTGCATCAAGAATAATTCTATTGATTCATTAAAATGTTTTCAATTGGCTGTCCACAAGCATATTTTATTGAAAACCAATATGTTATTCTTTGGCATCTAATCTCAATCTGACAATATTTGCTTGAAGTTTGGTCAACAAAAACTAACCTTATTGTAGTATGTGATTGGTCTGGGAATTTTTATTAGCACATATTAACCACACGGCAAGGGGTTATTTCCCAACTATGAATGAGAGTTACATTTTACTGCAAAATATTGAATCCCCATCAGTGAAAAAGATTTAGTAATTACCCTTCAAAGGAACCATCAATCAAGTCTAATTAGTTTTCCTTTATGGGTTTGAATAATTGTTAGTTGAATGTTAACACTCTTTAAATCTGATTTAAATCATTAAGAGACCGTGAAAAGATCCTCATTGATTCTAATATTGGGGAAAAAAAGGTTTGGAATCAGAACGGTTCAGGTTGCCTCATTTTCACTAACGCCCTTAATTAAAGCCCTTTTTTATGGCATGTTGAGCAAAAAGAAAGAGGGATTTATAACGTCGTTTAATGTAAATTCCAATGCATTCTCGTTCTCAGTCTACAGTAGATGCGTTTGCAAATCAAGCGCGCTCAGATGAAAAGGATGGCAGTTCTAGACATAACATCAAGTTGCGATTGGTTTCTTATTTCAATAAAAAGTAATAAGAAATATACTATTAAATATGACCTAATTTTAACAAATTGCCACTTTAAATTATAGCCTCTCGCAGCCCCAGTTTATTGATTGTCCTGGGGTGGGGGGCTACTATAAATAAACGACGGCGGGCAAATTGAAGAGATTTATACTTCGGGATCGGTGTTCAAATTCGTGACAGCCGCACTGAAAGGAATCTTTGAAGTTAGAAGTTCGAGCTATTTCGCAAAAACTTCCTTTATGTGTTTAGGATTAAAAGAAAATTATGACCTATGTCCCAAGGTTTTCCGAAAGTAATTAAGAAATCAAAAATGACCACACAGTCCAGCCAGTTCTCTGTTTGGATAATGATATAAGGTGTCGAACCACCCACATGACTGTGAAAAGGATCAGTTATTTTACCAGATTTTGTGGTGGAACGCCATGGGTGGGAATAATGTGACCTAATTTCATACTATTTTCCCAACGGTTGGGTTATTTGATTTGTTTCCCTTCTTTTTGAAAAGACGAGATATATTTTTATTAGGCATTGATGGCATTCTAATTTGATTTGGAGACTGGTGGAAAAGGAGAAGAAAATGAAGAGAAGTAAACCACTTGCTGCTAGTTGTAGACACACTACACAAATGCAGCTTTCTCCGTAATTCATCCATTTAAGCAATCTATGACTGAGAATGTCAAGTAAAATAGTCAAGCTTTAGACTTTGCAACTACTAAATGTCGGACTGATTGAAGGAGCCCTGGCCAGCATAAAAGGGGAGTATGATTAAAATGAAAACGAGACAGCCGCCTTCCCATAATTACAGGGCAGATTTGCTAATTTTCTTCCTAAACTGCTTTCTGGACTACATGTAATCTTACACGGAGAATGTAACTGAAAACGACTATTTTAATTCAATTTGAAAGTCGTAAAACGTTGGAATAGGAAAACAAATATTTCAATCCCAACGTTTTAACTCAGTTCTGTGTGGGGAAAGTACTCAGCGAGTTGATATGCATTTTCGTTAATTGCCCTTCAAAGTTTGGATTGATTTTGAAGATATCCAGAATAAAATGTGAACATTATTGTATTCGTTTTGAGGCTCTTATTCTACTCAGGAATATGTATGAAGGGAAATAGTGTTGTAGGTCGATGCTTATTGTATTTAGAAATATAAATTAATTTTAAATGTCAAGAAAACGGAAAAGTTACAGGTAATCGGTTCAACGTAGTTTAAATTGATTATGAGAGGTAAATAGGAAAAACACTGCCTCGATTGATGGAAAGGTGGCATCCTGGCGAATCCCATCGATGATCAATTTTCTTTGAGATAAAATCAACCATTGCATTTTAACAAGGGACACAGTGTGCATATGATTCAGTTGGAGAATTGCTGGACTCATGATTTTTCTATAAACTCGTTGTTTCATTCCTGTTCAAACCCACATTTTTCCCATTTTCTACTGTATGTTGACAATGGTAGGTCCCCACTGAATCTCGGTATCAGTTGAAGTTCGTGGACGTCTCTGGAATTATTAAATAATCGAGGACGATTATTTGAAAGGTCCCAGTGGCTGTGTTTTCATATGGCGTTAGCAAATACTGCTGCAGTATTTTGGTTGCGTATGGGTGTCCGAATGTCAACACTATGATTTTACCATCTCCCATATGTCCCGCAATTGGAGGAAATGGGTTAATTTATTGATACACTTGAAAGTGATTTAAAATGTCTCCAAGTATGTTTTTTGTATTTCAAGAAATGATAAAGGATTTTCAAAAAGCCTGAAACTGACAACAGTCCGATTTCCATCCGCTGGGCTTAATTACTGTTATATGGTGTCATTTTCTTCGTAGGATTTAATATCGTTACTGGGTTTAATCGTGCACTGAAAACGCGAAGTCTACTGTTCATTGGATAAGTGTAATAAATTAATTTGAAGCAGTAAAATTATCTCAGCATTTCAGAATTGAATTCTGAAGATTAAAAGTCTTAAACAAAATCGTATGGGAACGGAATCTGAGGTTAGGAGACTTGACTCATTTTAGGGGCGACTTTCCAGCCAAGCCAGATGAGGTTAAAGGGGAAAGGTCAGGTACTGGAGAAGTATGCTGGCGCCCAGAACAGGAGTCCGGAGTTCTAAAATGCAGACAGCGTCCCCCAGCCAACTTCCTTTAGTTTGATTAAATGAGTTCGCCTCTCTCTTAATTGTGCTAAAGTTGCTAAGAAAACACGTTGTGCTCCTATTTTGCACGAGAGGCTGCTCTGAATGGCCTGATGAGGTTCTTGTCATTTTCCCTTGCAGCCCGTCAACTGGTTGTAGCCGCGATTGCATTTTGCATGGGAATGGTTGTCCTTTCTGCTTTGTTCCGTCTTCGATCTTAAATGAATAAAGAGTCCAAGTCACAAATTCATTTTTCATGATTCTGTTGTCATGTTGTATCCCTCTTTCTGGAACAACAAGAAATACAGCAGGCTGGAGGGCAAATTAAAAGAAACATTGCAAAAGCAAAATGATAGGAGATAATTAATTACAAGAGTTCACGCAAGGGACAATGCCCTATTGTGTTGTGGATTGAAGACACATGAACTTTCCAATGAAGTTTACAGGTATATATTGTATATTACTGTAAAGTCTTCATTTGCTGACCAGCAATCTGAACATTGAGCACATTTCTGCACCACTCAGCAGTCATGGTTTATGGGACTCGTCTATTTTAGGCAAAGCGAGATGAGGTGGAAAATGGTCCATAAATTCTGACGTTGATTCACGCGGGAGTCCATTTGCAGACCATCCCGAGGAACCCTTGCTAAGTCCTGATCTGCACCAGCTGGAACCTGCCATGCCAGGAAAACGCTGAGCAGAGTTCACTAACTGCAGACAGAGCTAAAGTAAACAGAGGTGGTCATTCACATCCAAGTTAGCAGCCTTTGGACAGATGATCGGGACCGGAGACCACACACCCGGACCACACAAGGACCAGACTGCCCCATTTGCACGCAATCATACGCGAAATACTCCTCCCACTCTGGCACGTTGTTCCGTGTGGTCCTAATGCCCGCACGCTTCTATTTGTGCTGCATTCGTTCAAAAATTTAAAAAAAAACCCGCTTCAACAAACTTTATCATGTCATTCTAAATCACTATGTATTTTCAGAGAAGAGTACGGAAATATTGGAATGATGGAATCCTTTCTCACGGGCATTTTATTTAATTGGTGTTTTATGGTCCCTTTAGATTTGTCTATCTACATATATAGGCCATAAACGCAGGAATGGCTACATTTCGGGGAGTATTATATTATTGATGAATAATTTGGAAGATTTAGCCTGACGGTAAAATTCATAGTATATTGAGAAGTTTGAGAAGTTGGCTGGAAAAGTAGTAAGTGGCCGAGAAGCAACATAACTATAATTTTGAGGATTTTGGCATTAAAAA
The DNA here is from genome assembly GCF_036971445.1 of Narcine bancroftii. Lineage (NCBI taxonomy): Eukaryota > Metazoa > Chordata > Chondrichthyes > Torpediniformes > Narcinidae > Narcine > Narcine bancroftii. Next base: position 104,598,917 of record NC_091478.1, read on the forward strand.
TGAAAAAAAAACCTGTCAAGAGGGCGTTTTGCGTTTTCGGAATGGGATTGAGATTCGTGTTTATAGGATGGTTCTATTGGTATTCTGTCTAAAAAAATACTGGACTTTCCATGATTCGGACCTTCGGTTTAACTTTCTGTACAATTTTGCGTTCCAAATGGAAATATCAAGGTGACAACAGCGAGCGCTACTTTACTGAATACACCAATGGTTCATTGCATAATGTGCAGCTAGCAGTGTTTGTTTGACGACTTAGATAGTCTGAGCCGTACTTTGGTTCAGAAGCGAAAGCCTATTGAACTCGAACAGAGGCGCACGACAATTGCTGTCACAATCTTCCCCAAACCTGCACTGCACTAGGAAGCACCGTTGAGTTCTGCAAATCTGATTATTGTATGGAACATTTCTGCAAAGCCTACAGCATGAAATAAAGCGTCCTAAATGATCAAAGTCCATGATATAGTATTGTATAATTCCCGAAAAATCATATGAATCTGGCCAAAGTAAAATGCAATTCATCAAACATAGGTTGAAAAGCATTAAAAATGCCGAATTCGCGCGATTTGGTTAAGCTACCTATAGCCTATTCTTTTGTGACTGCTATTACCAGATATCACTCAAGTCAACGGGACATGCAATAAAATTAATGATGTGATTTTGCCAACTGTTTAGTCTCATGCCGGTAAATTAACGTCAGGCCATTCTATGAGGGTTTCACGTTCACGATTTCCAAGGGCGATCAGTGGCCATCCAAAATTAAAGCAAAGATAACGTTTAACAAAACGTGACAAATGTGTTAGTCTCCATGCTCACGGCTGTGTCCGACTGATTCAATGCACCACCACTCGTGTGTTGGGCTCGTAATCATTTCACTGTGAAATACACGGTGGAGCAATCTTCAAGTTTATCATGTATTGGTTGACACAAATGTTATTTAGAATCAGTTGTTTGCTGGTGTTTATAAATACCTGGAGGTTTGGAGCATATGAATCTGGAAAATATGTGATGGGTTTCTAAAGATAGGAAATGAGAAACCTGACTAGAGATAAATGAATGGTTCTTTCTATCGACCACCAAACCTACGTTTACTTGGCCTTCTTTTTGTTGTCTAACAGCATCAAATAACATTTAGATTCTCTAAAGAAAGCGTGCTATAAGCGAGACAGAGCGAACTTCACAATGTCCTTTTGGTCACAGGAGATTGCGAACTGTAGATCTTTGGATGATTTCAGTTTTTTTGGCGAAAGCGAAAAGGAATAGGACCTCGGTGTTTCTTCCCACCGATTAGTCGGTTGCCTGGATCCCTGCAGAACTACACGAAGGTCATGCCCTTTAAAGGCATTGAATCGCACAGCCGACCACAGAACACGCTCGCAAAACGTTCTGACTTATCATAATGTTACTTGAATCCTGGCCGGGATAATGCATGACGAACAAAGAGATGCTATTTTTTTCAAATCAGCTTGCAACCAGGCACACCCGCCCCACATCATCTCGTGTACAAGTATTGTATGTGATCTGAATGTGGCCTAGAAACTTGAATTGGGGCTAATCAAAATATGGACCATAATTTTGATATTTATTTTGAGAAGGCTGATATGACTAAAAGTTTCATATTTTAAAATGCAGACTAAATAAATATCTGGAATAAAATAAATCAAAACATAAAATGCTTGAAACTGTCCGTGCTTCACCTTATTTTATTTCTATCCATATTTTTGCTCTAGGTTTAATTTCAACTATTTTTAAACTTTGCTGGTCCATACCTGCACTTTTTTAAAACTAAGAGTTTGTTCTACATTGGTGAGTTAATTCCTAAATGCTCGTCAAAGTCACTGCTCTGCTCAATATAGGAAGAAGCTACAGAACATTACGGACGCCCCCCCCCCCCCTTCCATGGATTCTATGTACATCTCCCACTGCCGAAGCTGTTAAAGACCCATCACACCCTGGACGCATTGTCTTTCTTCCTCCTCCCATCGGGGCATGAAAGCGCGGAGCAATAGGCTTAAGGATAGTTCCTTCCCCGCAGTTATCACGCTCCTGAATGAACTCTGCCACAGAGTTATCATGTTCCCTCGCTTAAATTAATCTTTATTTTCATTGTAACGATATTTTGGAAATTAAGCTTTTTACTTGGGCTGTGTGGATGTTCCAGATACCATGTTGGACTTCTCGTGGAAGGATTCTCATTCTTCTCAACCCCTATCTATTACTGTATATCAAATATTAATCTCGTGTCAGTGCATTGGACACGAGAGATCAAGATGGGTGATCTTGTTGAGTGTATTCTGTGGCTTCTCTTTATTGAAATTTGTTTGGAATATCTGTTTCTCAGTAAAGTGAGAAACATGCGGCAACTTTTCAGCTGTCGCAGCAGAAGTGTTCCACAGGTAAAAGTCATGATTGGTCAGCGTTACACGAAAGTAGCCAGCAATTTAATACACGTTTCCATGAATTATTTTGCTCAAATAGATTGTCCAAAGATATTGTGGTCGAAATGTTCGAATTTGCGTCTGAAACAACTTTAATAAGATGGCAGACATCATCGTTGTAACCTTATGTTCCCATGGGCTAACTTGCACCACGCAATGGCTGGTTGGGACCTGAAAATGTTCCATGAGAGCAGATCCAACCGGAAGACCGACCCTTCAAACTAAGGACACGGAAGTCACTGGAACCAAACACAATGCACCGGGAAAAATGGGCCACACAATCATGTCCAGGCATTTCTTACTCATGAAGAATGATCGCAGTTTCCTCTTCCAGTTAAACTTATAGCCGTCAAAATTGACCCGGGCAACTTTCCAGGAACCTTTGTTTATTCTCCCCAGTTATTTGTGAATGTAGTTTGCGTGATTTTTGCAGATCATAAGATTCTGTCTTGCTTTGACCTCTCCGTCATCTCAATTAAACAACAGCAATTCAGCCCTCTCCACCCCAGGACTGAATCCATCCAAAGCAATGGAAGCTCAGTTCAGGCTATGGACATACAGTAAGAGAAACACAGTCGTGGAAAAAGTGAGAGGACTCACAACGAGTACTTAAGATGACCAATCCCGCTTTTTTTAAAAAGCACGGGACACAATTCCAGGGAAACAGAAATATTTTGCCGCCTAGTTATCCAGATGATCCATCTTCTATAAAAGGAGCGAACCATTCTGTATGTGGTTAATTCCACGTGTGGAATGTGACGAATGCATGCTTCAGTGAGCAGGAACCATCTCACCAGTGTTTTTAGACTTGACGGATGTGGTGTCAATTCGGAATATTTCAACAAAATGTTTCAGCTAAAGAAATATATAACACAGTCGTTGTTTGAAACCTCTTTTATTTCTTGGTTAGTAACGAGTGTACGCTGTGTGTTCCATTATTATTACATCCCAGCTAAGGAAACTCAAACAGGCCTTTCGATTATTTCCACACAGCATCTACATCATTCTCTGTTTCCTCTACCTGAATTTCACAAGATGATAAGTTGATGATGATTTTAATCCTCAGTATAAACAGGATTATTTTAACTAGAAAATAAATTATATTTTCAAAGCATAAAAAGGATGTGAAGTAATATCCAGATGTTGCAATACCTGCAATGTAAATAATATATTTCTAATTCACATTTGTGATGCTCTTTGTTCAATGCTGAGCTACATGGAAAGATTAAATGGAATCACTCTCAGCTAAATGAAAATTATTCAGTTGAAAATCGTTAGTTGTAGGCAAGAGTTCTACTAAAGACACGTTAGAATGCCTGTATTCTAAATACAAGGGCAATGAGTTTATTCATGAAAATGTAGACGAATGAAGAGAAAATGCCTCAAACTATTTTTTACACATAATATGAGTTAAAAATCTGAAGAAAATTGAATGACCATGTTGTGGCATATTAATAAAAACACCAATTCCTAACTTTGTGCATTAATCTTCCATCAGAAGTTTAGACATTTGCTGGAATGCATAATAGCTGGAGGCTACCGAGGAAAGCGCTGTCCAAATTTCTTTGCTCACCACTTGATGCCTCATTTAACGACGTGGGTAGTTCATGGGGGTTGGAGATCTGGGCAGTCTAGAAAGAGCAGATCCAAGACCAGGAGGAGCCTTTGAGTCTAAAGAGTCCACCCCAGTGACACAAGAATAAATATCCCAGAAAGATTTATACCATGCATGCAAGAAAGAGCAAAGATTTATAGAATGCTTATGTAACATAGTGTGGGGGTGGAGAAAGAAAGCTTGTGCGTGATTAGTATCTCAAACTGATGCAGTGTATAAAATACTGGATTATTTAAAGGCCAATAGGACTAAATATGGCAGGATTCGTTTTTGAAAATAATGAAATATACATTCTCCAAAATCCGTACATGTTTTCTACAATTAATTCCAGCAAATACTAACCTCAAAATGAGACAGGAGATGTAAAGTTCCATTGCAAAAATAAATATAGTATGACATGATCTTTTCTTTTACTACCACCCAGGTGCATGAAAATTCAGCCTTTATTCATATCAATACCTACATTTTAAAGCATAACTTATGTAAATATAAATGAAATAAGACTGGGATGGGAAAATACTTCCTCCTAAAGTAGTTAAGTAACATTTCCAATTGAACTTTATTTTCATTAATCAAAGAGTGTACGAAATCTTGTGGAAAATGTATTTCGTCATTTGAGTTTTGTCTCCATCAAATTACTTGCACAGTGTACTTGTTATAGAAACTTCTTTGCGGTGTTCAAGGCTGTTTGTTGAAAAGGAAATTTTGAGTGATTATCAGTAGATGAGTATCCTGGCATGCAAAGTATCATAAATCCGATAAACAGAAACTACCAGAGTTAAGGTTCTTTTCAATAAACCAGGGAGAGAAATTAATGCTCCTAGCCAGTAAAGTGACCACGTAGGTGTAAGTCAAAGGATACATAAACTGTATAATATTTGTGCTTTGAAATTCTAATTACGTTGCTTTCTGCAAATCTTACATTAACTTTAAATAATGTAATTTTTTTTAAATCACCAACCAACATGTTACTTTTAGGAAATGCATGATTCCTGAAACTCCTATCCCTCCAGTGTGAAATCGAATTGGACAATTGTCCTTGTTTTAATGTGTGAATTTCTCGTCTGTCATGGTTAGGCGTTATTATGGAGTATTGAGAAACCGTTCCTGTGGTTATTATTGAAACTCAGGCGAAAACATTTAAAGCCATCTCTGAAATTGTCGGAATGATTTTAACTGATTTTTTTTTGGGGGGAGGGGGGTCGGTTAAAATAAAGAACAATAAAGGAAACTGCATGGATATTTCACTCTCTTAATTGACTCGTTTATGGTCGCACCGGGTTGATTTTGCACTACTTTGCTTTCAGTTTACATCTCGATATATTTTCAGAAAATGTCACAATGAACTCCTTAAAAAGTCGATGTATCGCGTGTGTTTTATTTGGTCTTTTAGGTTAATTGACTGTTTTGACAATCGGACAAAGGATTGATGGTCAACTAATTAACGGGTGGTGTTTAATACAAGGGTGACTGAGAACGATTCTGTTAAATGCTTTATTGCTTTGCTAATGCCTCAATCCCCAGAAGAAAAGCTGGAATACTACAAATTTACAAGCTCCATGTAGATCCTTTCAAAGCCTGCGGGGCGTCAAGCGACTGAACAATTGATTCAATGACAGGACTGCCAACAAGCTCAGCAACATACCGCAGGCAGTTGGTGGATTTTGTTTTAAAGTCAATCGCCCTCTTTGGGTATATTAACCTTTGAGGAGCCAGAGTCGAACGTTCGAAAGACATGAAATGTGGATTTCATTTCTTTGGAAACATTATTGCTACAACCAAAGCGAATACTCGCTATTAAAGCAATTACAGCACCAGGGGCTTGAGGTGTTGTTTAAGCGCCACGTTAACTGCAAACAGGGGTGAGTCAAAAAGTCTGCGGATGCAGATCGACAAAATTAAACCTTTCTCCGCGTTGTTGTCTTCAAAGAGCGAAGACAACCGATTTCTGTAAAAAGCTTACAACTGTATAAAATTAATAAACGAAGCGGAAAATTATAAACTTAAATGTTTCAATGCAATCAAAATATCTTAAAAGTATTTTTTTTATCGTATAATGTTGTCTCCACGATTCAACTGTATGAATTATTTATTCAATAAAAGATTGGAGGAAAGGATTGAGCCCAACCTCGGCAGAATGATTTGATATTCTTTGAAACCTCACGCCCTTCTAACGACTGCATGACTTGGTAGTTAAGCTCCTCACCTGCCTACAATAATGATCTCATTTTAACACGAACAACTCAATAATCTAACTGAAATATTTATTTTTCTGTCGCGTGGTATATTGTGGTAATACATTTTATACTGTTGTAGATGGTGCATCCTGCGTTACATGTGCGGCTGCAGCAAGAAAGAATTTCGGTTATCTACATCACTTAGCTACATGACAATAAATTGTTATACTCATTTGAAATTACATTTTGTAAAAATCAATGTTTATCATTGTTTTGTGTCCGTTTCGGCGAATAAAGCAGCCCCAAGAGATCACACAGATCAGCCCTTCGATGTGTATGTATAAAGCCTGTTGGTCGTGCGTTGACAATAGAAAAATAGAGTGATCCCGATTGATGCGGAATTGTTCCCTTACGGACAGCATTTCACTCTCTACTCGAGCTTTTAACCTCATCTCCAAGTACTGTGTATTGGATATTGGGTAACAAATATTACGAAGCACAGGGATGGGTTGAATCTCAACAGAATGGAACTGTTTCAATTGGACCTGCCGCCGGGGTCTTGATATTCCACAAATCTTATAATGTCGCCGCAGGAAAAGGCGTGAGGTCATTCAAAGATAAGACCTCGGAGCAGATAGTAATGAATCTGACAAATACTTGGGAACTGCAATTTGGATCCCGACAAGAAACACTGGTCGGAATAATGTAAAAAAATATTCTCTATCCAATACATAAATATTATTGCAGTCATATGACCCCATTTGGGATGTGCATTATTGCAGAAGCCTGTTCTGGGTGTTTGACAGCGCTCACAATGACGAGGAAAAGGGTTGGTACTTACACTTTCAAAACCTCTCGGTCCGTCTTCGCTCGATTAGAATGTCCCTCGCACTACTTTTCTACGTTATTGCGCGTTGGGGACAGATTATCACGAATGAGGCTGTGATTTTCTAAATCCAGTTTAACTTGACTTTGATGTCACATTCAAGTTTCAAAAGGGATGTTATGTCACTAGCTTCTAAATATATCAGAATTCAAAAAGAATGATCTCCCTTAACACCACATTTCTTGGTCCATTTTTTTTCCGCCTCCTTGTAGAATTAAATGCATTTTCAAAGTGTTTGTTTACTTAAAGGATTCAAAAGCGACCGCGGTGATGGCTGAGAATGAAAATTATGTTTCCATCGTTACATTTGTCTTTCAAATCAAAGCCAACATCAGAACACAATCTAAACTTTTCCACTGCCTTGCCCCCTTCGCCAATTCATCTGACCTTGGTGTGAATAAGGTTGAGATCTTTATAATTACATACATTCTAATGGAAGAAAGGCGGCCACTCCAGACTGTATCGAAGTGAAAGGACCTCCCATTGTGCTTGACCATGCCACAACCGATCACGTGACCGGAATGCTTCCCTCTTCCTCCTTCTCCTTCAATCCCAACCGCACATTCTGGGGACCTGCACTTCCTTTCTTGTTCATAGGAAGTCACTAAATTTTGGAACATGTATAAATATTCAAGTTCAGGCTGACCCTCCGGATTTGGCAATCGGATTTAGACAGCCACCTGGGCTTGAATGGAAAGAATTAGTCAGTGTGCTTAGTTGGTTAAGTTTTTAAAAAGTTTTTAAAAACATTATAGCTCCCCGTTGTTCATAACCTGTGTGATTTATTTAGTTGAGTGACGACACCACAGGCACCTGAGAACAGGGGACTTGTATAAAATCCATTCCATCCCAGATCCACAACATGGTGAATGACATTTAACTTTATGGGAAAAGCCCCCCCCCCCAATCCCCTTCAAATATTTAAGGAGTATAAAATACAGCATCAAATTGCTGTGGCTTGCAACCGGCCAAAGTTTGAGGGAGTTACCATCTCCTACTGCAGGGGTTCATCGCCCAACTGTTGCATCGTGGAAAATTGAAATAGTTACGTTTGCATACATATAACTTTTAAAATTCACATCAAACAAAGAACCCTATTGTTTTAAATATCTTTTGAAGATATTGCTCCTTTTCCGACTGGACATTTGACAGGGTTTTATTCGGGGGATATTTCCTCCTCTGGTCTCATTCTTCTTCGACCGTGTCCTTTTCTATAGAACCAAACTATTTATTCGCCCGTGTCCTCTCCATTTCTGACCACGTCCGCCCAAACTATTGCACCTTACAAATCCAAGAGATAAAAATGAGGGCGAGCCGATCGGATTTCGGGTTGTCCGAACGATTGACCTCTTCTACTGAAATAACTCCGGCGTGTAACTGATCAGCGGGAGTTTCCTCGAGGAAACGCACCCTGAGATTTGGTTCATCCAGCCAAGTGATGTCGATTTCCCTTGAAAACGAACCCTTAGTTATATGACACGAGGCGACTGGACGTCGGAAACCGAAGAGGGGAAGAAACTGCTGTGATGCCACTGCTCAAGGTTGGGCAAGACCCCGCGGGGCGGCGTCTGAATGAGGGGTTTCAAATCAATGAAAGAACGCAGCCGCGATGAAATTAATCGATACCCTTGATATATCTAAAGGACACTTCGTAGAAAGCCTGGCATCCATTAGTCATCGATTTCATATCAAGTCCAACCCTAATATTATCGCGAGGAAAAGTGTTCATTGCAAAGTGAGCTGTGAACCAGCAGTTGGAGAAGACTTGGCTTGCTGCTCGCAGGTAATCGTGTGGCGACATTCAGTCCACAGGAAAGAAAAATCAATCTGCTGCTTTATACTGCCAGTTTGTAGCTTTTAATAGCAGTGCTCTTTTGGAAGACTATGTATTTGTCGGTTCAGAATTCCTCTGTGCATGTCCCTTTATCCACTTCTTGTACAACAATAAACCAGGTTGGGTTTCAAACGGAGATGAATCCAACTGAAGTAATCTAATGCATGTATTTTCCAAACTGACCAAGAAATACATTGTCAACTCAAGTCACTTTTATTGATAGTTCATACTATGCTCGCATGGTGAAGGCAAGATTGCGCTTCTGCAGGACCACGAGAGAAACATGAATTAGAATAGGAGTTAAACATATTGAAATCTCAAAATATTAAGGCATTTACAGTAAACGACCAAGGTACACTACCCACATCTGTTTTGGGAATTCAGGTGCCTGGTGGCCTGGGGGAGAAAAGCTGTTGGCAAATCTGGACTTGAGGACCCGAGATGGCAGAGGGGAGAACAGTTGACATGTTCTTCGCTATGTTTATTGCCCTTTGTCTGCATCCCGTGAATGCCTTTCACCCAGATTTTCCTTGAAGTGTGCCACCTGATTCACCCGATGAGATAGGGCATGACTGTAAAGATCTGGACCACGCTGTCTGATCTTGACACAATGTGCCATTAAATAAAAGCCTTTAGAAATCAGCTTTGCTATAATATCCATCAAGGCAGTGGGTAACATTTATTAATTCAAGAAAGCAACAAAAAGAACCATGTGCTTCAGAAGTGAAGACCCTTTTACACATGGAGACATAATGAATCTGATTGATCCACCAACAGGTTACATCAACAATGATAAAATAAGGGGCTATGGAAATTGTTTTTTTCTATGGTGCTGGCAGAGGGATAAATGTTGGACTGGACTTTGTAGAACCTCCCATTTGGTCTGTAAAGCTCCACTGTCAGCTTTCTGTCCGCATACTTTCCAGGAACCAAGTTTATGCCTTAAAATCTTGAGCACAAAAATCGATGATGCCACAGAGGGAACGTAGTGCTATGAAATATTCGGTTTTTCAGATGAAGATTCTATGGACGTCTCTCACTGTTTTCTAAGATGGATTTACATCTTTGTTCAATGAAACACCACATTTCATGACTTGTTCATGACAATAAATTCTGATTCTGATTTTAAAAACAAACAATTTAAAAGAACCAGCCCAATATTTACTATGTGTCTCAATTAAATAAATCCAATTAATATTTTTCACATTCCCTTTTAAGGTGAACAGATGTCAGTGGCATCACTAGGGTTGGTGTCACCCAATGCAGTAACTCATGGTGCCACCACTCCCCCACCCCCAACTCTCCCGTACCAGACCACGCAGAATCCTTATTTATATCTTTCTTCTAATGCAACTCACAAATCGTAATTCCCATCTATCCCTGAATGCGACGGCAACCGTAGTGAGATAAACAACTAGCAACATTTAAATCACACATTTAAGTGATAATATCAGCCTAAAAGCAGTGACTATAAAAAGACCGGCAGCATTGAAAACAACAGCGCGTGCTTGTAGCGTGTGCAAACGATTTGAAGCGTCATTCTCATGAAGTATAATGGCAGCTCTGAAAAATGTCGGCAGGCATCTGAGCAAAAGGGTAACGGTACCTGAGATCCTGGTGGGGGCCAAACTACGAGGCCTGGAATCGGAGCTGGAAGCCACGAGGCACAAGATGGCGGTGGAGGCAAGTAGCAAGGAAGTCGCCGTGTCTGTGGAATTGAGTCTGGGTAAATATATGGTCATAGAGCTTGAGAGCAGCAGGATGGGAAGCACTGAGAGAGAATCCCACACCTCCCCTCCTTACTCTTTTGCTCAGATGCCTGCTGACATTTTCCACACCTCGATGAAGGGTTCAAGCTCAAAACATTTTTTTACCTTTGCTATATAAAGGACACAGTTTGACCTGCCGAGTTTCTCCAGCCTTGTGTGTTGATACATATAGGATGGGCTTTCAAAATTTTTTATTTGTTATAACTAACTACAGGGATATTTTCATATATAAAAAAGTACATTTCTGCTGAAACACTGTTCAAAAATTTTATAGACAGTCATTTTGGTGTCACCCCCTTTTATCGTTTTTCCTGGTGTGGTCCCCACCCCCCACACCCTCTAGTGACCCCAGTAATTGATGTATTTAAATTGGCTGCCACATCTGCCATAGCACTTGATTGGCAGTAGGTATTTTTGGATGCCCCAAAAAGAGTGAAAAAGATGATGTACATACAAGGGGTTCATTCTCCCCTTCAAGTGCTAAAAAGAAAAAAAAAATTATTGTAGAAAGATTATTAACCATTTGTTATTGCAGTCACTTGAAATTTCTTGTGCGACAGAGTATTTTGAGGTGGCTTGGGAGGAATTGCTAGAGCAGCTTGCACACACACATTTTAAAACACAGAAGTTTTGCAGAATGCTTTTTGCAAATGAGCAACAAAGTATCAGCATACAGCTTGTCTGGGAGAACATATGATTTTTCCAGGCAGAGGGAGAACAGTTTTGCCCTCAGTGAGGGAGGGTGTGAAAAACAGGGAGAGAGGAGACAGAAATCAGTTCCAGAAGGACAAAGTTGGCAAACCTTTGGAAGACTGTCTGGTCAAAGGAGAAGGCTGTCTTTCTGAAAGGTGACCTGAAAGAAAGAGGATCATCTGGAGAACCCTGAAGGGTTAGCAAGACTGATTGGAAAGGAATCAAGGGTGGATGTCCTAGAAAAGGAATCTCTCTCTGAAGACCTTCCTGAGTGGTTACTATTTGCCTGTTAAGCACCAAAGACTGGTGAACTTTGTTAATGCTAACTTCTGTGCACAGGACAAGAATTGCCTGCAACCAGTGAGATTGAACTGTGTTCCAAAGAACTTCTCTAATCTTAAATATACATTACACACACCTGTGCATAGTATTGGTGGGGGGGTTAAATAGGTTAAGTAAGTTGATAGTAATAAGTTAAAGTCTAATTCTGTTTTCTTGTTCAATTATAATTAAAAACTACTTTTGTTTAAGTAACCTTTTGTGTTGTGGTGCATTTCTATTGCTGCTAGTTTTTGGGGTCCTCTAGACTTCGTAACACTTGCTGAACTTGAAGGTTGTGTTCTTGTGTTTGATTCAGCAGATTTGATTCAAACAAGATTCCAAAGAGAGGAAGACAAATTTAGAATCAGAATCAGGTTTATTGACATGTACGTACCACAACATTTGTTGATTATGGCAGCTGCATTGTGCAGTATAGGTGCAAAATTAGAAATTACAGATTGAGTTGTCTGGGACTGTACCTGTTGGAATTTAGAAGAATGAGAGGGGAACTTAGAGAAACATATACAATTATGAAAGGCATAATAGATAAAGGTAGGTAGGTAAGTTATCTACATCAGTAGGGTAAACCAGAACTAGGGGACATAGCCTCAAGGTTCAGGGTAGTAGATTTAGGACAGAGATGAGGTGGAACTGCTTTTCCCAAAGGGTGGTGAATCTGTGGAATTTGCTGCCCATTGAAGCAGTGGAGGTGACCTCAGTGATTATATTTGAGACAAGGTTGGATAGATGTCTACATAGTAGAAGAATTAAGGGATATGGGGGAAAGACATATGGGTGGAGATGAGCCTATCATCTGATCAGCCATGATCACATTAAATGGCAGAGCAGGCTCGACAGGCCAGATGACCAACTCCTGCTCCTATTACTTGTGAGTTAGTGTTCATAATTTCATTGTCTGTTCAAAAATCTGGTGGGTGAGGGAAAGAAGCTGCCTGTGTAACATTTGAGTGTGTGGTGTTAGGCTTAGGTACCTCCTTACTGATGGTAGCAGGGTGGTGAGGGACCTTGATGATAGAAGCTGCCTTCTTGATCCACTGCCTCTTAAAAATGTCCTTAATGAAATGAAGACTAGTTCCCATGATGGCACTGACTGTGTTTACAACCATCTGTAAAATGTTCCTGTCCTGTGCATTTGTACCTGACAGTGATGCAACCAGTTAGAACACTCTCCATGATACACCTGTAGAAATTTGCAAGAGACTTTGGTGACGAACCAAATCTCCTCAAACTCTTAATAAAATATAGCTGCTGGCGAGCCTTCTTCATGTTTCTATCGACATGATGACACCAGGATAGATCTTCAGAGATGTTGACTTCCAGGAATTTGAATTTCCGTACCTCTCCACTGCTGACCCCTTGATGAGGACTGGTTTGTGTTCTCCTGGTTATCCCTTCCTGAAGACCACAATCAATTCCATAGTTTAGATTACACTGAGTGCAAGGTTTGTTGCTATTAAGGATAACATAAAACAAAAACAGAAAATGCTGGAAATTCTCAGCAGGCCTGACTGCCTTTAGCGAAAGAGAAACAGACTCAGGTACTTGCAGTCTAACAAAATGCCCATTGTGGATGACCAAACGAGCAGTAATTGTTATTTTTTTTTCTGCTATTTTCTTGGCATTGCAGTCTAAAAACCATAAATGTTTCAAGTCCAAGGCCTTTCATCTGAACTGAAATGTTTCCTCTATTTCTCTTCTCACAGATGTAGTCTAGTCTGCTGAGTGTTTCCAGCATTTTCTGTTTATTTTTAGATTTACAGCATCTCCAGTTTTTGTGATTTTCACTTCAAGGTAATATTACAATGAAAATCTACCAGGTTGCTTCATTGTTGGAAATATAATCTCTTGGTTTGAAGTTTTGAATGTAGGCCTACTGTTTTGCTGAAGCTAATCAGCCTTGATTTACAGTCCAATCAAACATTTGTTTTAAAAACATCTCGAATGATATCTAAGCTGGTACATATAGTGAGGAATGTTAAATAAAATCCTTTAGAAAGCATAGCGTAGAAGTAGGCTTCTCTTAGTCTCTCATCAGTAGTGTACCATTCTTTCCTTTCTCATTGGCTCATTCTATTTCTCGATAAATCCTCCCATTATATTACCTAAACTTCTTGCAGCATGGGGTGCTATCTTCAATCTGCTTTCCTGGCCAAGAAGTTTCTTCTGAATTCACCAGTAAATTTATTAGTGAGAAATCCTCGATCACGTCTTCTCTGCATCATCCTATTGGACCCTGTCACAATATTGAAGAACTGTATCAGGTCAGATTCTTTGTGGGATTCTTGTTGGGAATTAATTTAGGTTGGTTTGTTCAAAACAAAACAAATAAAATCAGTAGAAAGAATAGGATGCAGAAATAGCAATATCATAAATATTAGGGCAGACAATGTTTTTGTAAAATTATATTTGAACCTGTCCTTGTCTAAATATAGCATATTTATTGTCAAAAAATAATTTTATACATCAAAAGAAGAACCCGCACACCTTATTTTCTCCCAAGAAAAGTCTAATGCTACCTCAGTGTAAAAGAGGTACAATGTACATGACTTACAATGTTATCCTCCATTTGAGAAACAGACTTTCTGTCAAATGATGTAAAATGCAACGGAAAACACAGCAGTCTTAATGATAGCTGGCTGGAGTCATGGAAAAATGACATTAGTAATGAAGCGGAATGAAAAGAAACTCAAGAATGGAAAAAGAAAGAAGACATTATATATTATTCACAGTGAAATCTGGCTGCAATCATCTCATGGCTGGCAGCAATGTAAATTCAATTATTATTATCTGCTTGAAGATTGGTCTCATCCATTTGATAATGTTATAGTTTTACAACACATTCCCAGCCATCTTTTAACTTTTAGTTTTCACTTCCCAGTCAGGGTTATCAGGGTAACACATTATCACAGAATTCCTCACTGTAGATAACTGTAAACTTTTATCACAGTGGATTATTACATTGAATTTAATTTAGAGATACATTGGGCCCTTCTGGCCCACGAGCTCATGCTGCCTAATTACACCCATGTGACCAATGAACCTACCAACCCCATAGTCTTTGGAACGTGGGAGCAAGCCAGAGCACCTAGACGAAACACTTGCAGTCACGGGTAGAGCATAAAAGTTCACTACAGACAGCAACCGAATCGAACCCAGGTCACTGGTACTGTAATAACATTGTAATAACCGTTATTGCTAACTGTGCATTTGATGACAAATCATATTTATACCATTTAGCCATTTGTTGTGAATTTATGATTGACTAAAAATATAATTACCTAGAAGCTGGATTGTCCTATTTTAGGTGCACATCCATCCCACAGACCCAGCAATCATTATGAAAATAATCCAGCGCAAGTGTGGTTTACCACCAGAAAGGTTCACTAAATCAAGTCTTGCCTATTTCCTGATGGGCAGTGGCAAAGATCCATTGCAATGGCTGTGTTTTTGTGAGCTAGGTGGTGAAGGTTGTGAGACCTTAAAGGACCGCTTACCTATCAAGAATGCTATGCATATCATACACGAACAGGATAATAAAAAAAAGAAGTTCTATAAAGAATGAAAACAAAATGTACATTACTTAAAAGAATCAGAAAATAGCAATCAAAATTCTTTGGATAGATCATGTGAAGAGATACATTAGAACATTTAGTTATAACTGGAAAGCTGAAAGGATAAAGAAGCAAAGTGAGACAAAGGAAGAAAATGATCGATGGATTAACATGATTAGAAACAGGTGAGGCAACAACTACAATTTGGAGCATCAGAGACCGTGATGGATGGAGAGACATGATTGCCCATGCCGAACGGCCACAAACATGCTGCATTAAGAGCTGCCGAGGAGAGGGAGGGTGAACATTACAATTACCAGTGGACAATGTGGGTTCACACTTGTAGAGGTGGAGATTATGTCAAGGGTGTTCGATAAAGGCCAAAGCTTCCATCTTTCAACTGAACCGATGTTAATAACAACAGAAATGAGAATTTTGGGCACTGGGAAAATTCCAGGAGTGCTGACATGAATAGGGCATGAAAATTCCAGGTTCAATTTCACACAGAAATGGTTGCCAGAAAGATCTAACCCAGGTTATATTGCTTTTAACAGGGATTAATCATTCCAGTTTCCGAGGTCATATAAATAATGTCAAGATACGCTTTAAACTAAAATTAGAAAGTTAATCCTCAGAAGGTTTTTTAAAAAATCATTCAAAACAAATCAAACACCTCAAATGGCTTGGAAATGGGTGGCATACATCATTCTCCATGAATCTTTGCATTTCAATGTGTTGAGATTGACAATAAAGCATGTTAACAAACAGCAATTTGATACATCTCAATCAAGGGCATTGTTATAAAGTTCTTCAGGGGGAAGTGCTCCAAGCTCAACTCGTTTCACTAGTTCATAAAAGGTCTTTCCACCAAGATGAGCTTAGAATTGCAGATGCCTATGCTTGCTGATGTTGGCATGGTGTTTGGTTTAATTCACAGTTCCATATGTAATAAGGATTTTAGCGGGCCAATTGATTTGCAAGGAGAGAAAGTTGCACACAGGTCAGGGAGAAGAGATTAAAAAGAAGTGTTTACGGGGCTCGGCCCCTCAGTGGACCAGTCAAATTTTGATTCATTAGCAGGAATAAATAAAAGTGAAACAGGCAAAAGCAGTGGGGCCATTGTTGAAGCAGCCAATTTGAGAATGGCCCAATGTAGGAGTGGATAGACCCAGTATAAAAGTAGTGTGTTGGTTGCTTTGGCTTGTGAGGCGCAGTGTAATGTGTAGAGTTAGAGGTTTTGGCTTGAGAGACTTCGGCGAGCAAAGGCTAAGGACATGCTACAGGTCCGGGCAAGATATTTTTGAAATAACACAGAGTAGGTAGTGGAGATGGCAGCCTAGGGCAGTCCAATTGCAGCATGTAGAAAAACTAGAACAGCACAAGTGTCCCTAATGACTACACCTGCAAGAGGTGCATCCAGCTGCAGCTCCTTACAGACCATGTTAAGGAACTGGAGCTGGAGGTGGATGAACTCTGGATCATTCAGGAGGCAGAAGGGGTGATAGACAGAAGCTATAATGAGACAGTCACACTTAAAAGGCAAGAGGCAGGTAACTGGGTTACTGTTATGAGAGGGAAGGGAAATAGGTAGTCAGGGCAAAGCACCCCTGTGGTTGTTCCACTCAACATTAAGTATACCATTTTGTATACTTTTATAGGGGGGGGGATGATCCACCAGGGAAATTTTATAGTGTTCAGGTCTCTGCACAGAGTCTGGCCCGTCAGCTCAGAAGGGAAAGGAGGAGAAGAGAAGAACTATAGTGTATAAAAATTTGATAGCGGAATGGATAGGAGGTTCCATGAAAAAGATCAAAACTTCCAGGTGCCAAGGTGAAGGACATCTCGGATCGAGTTCACAGCATTCTCAAGTGGTATGGTAAGCAGCCAGATGCAGTGGTCCAATGTCATAGATAGGAAGAGGGATGAGGTCCTGAAGAGGGAATATAGGGAGTTAGGAAGAAAGATAAAAAGCAGGCCCTGAAGTGTGCTAATCTCTGGAATGCTCCCACTGGCAAGTGCTAGTGAGGACAAGAAAAGGAAGCTATGGCGGATGAATATGTGGCTGAAGCATGGAAGATTTGTGATCATCGAGATCTCCTCTGAGGAAGGTATGACCTGTACAAAAAAAATTTGTGTTGTACCTGAACAGGAGGGTCAACCATATCCTGGTGGGCAGGTGGGAGGGTGAAAATTAGTTTGGCAGGGGGATGGAAACTGCATCGAGAAGGCAGTGAATAGTGTAGAAGATGAACCAGTCAATACACTATGTAGCAAGATGGTGAGGAAGGAAAGGCAGTCAATAGGGCAAAAGTGTAAGATTAGGGATTTAACTTGGGGTACTTTGGAAACAAAATTGATAAAGATGATGAATTCAACGCTCAAGGTCTCATATTTAAATGCCTGCGGTATAAGCAATAAAGTTGATGATCTAATAATGCAGTTGGACGTTGGCAGATATAACATTGTGGCCATCACTGAGTCATGACTGAAAGAAGATCACAGCTGGAAGCTAAATATCTGTGGATACACAGTGTATCAGGAAGGTTGGCAGAGGGAGTGGGGTGGTTCCGCTGGTTAAAAATTGAATTAAATCTTTGGAGAGAGGAGACATTGAATCAGGAGATATAGAATCTATGTAGATAGAATCAAAAAATGATGAGTAAAAAAAAACCCTGATGGGTGTTGCATGCAGGCCTCCAAACGGTAGCCAGGATTTGGCATGCAAACTACAGAAGGAGATCAAAAAGGTATATAAAATTCAAAAAGATACATTACACTTAAATTCACAGGTCTCTTCGAAAACCCCAACATAAAAAGAAATACAATATTCATCGGGGATTTCAATTTGATTGGGAATTTGTGCAGGTTGATTGGGAAAACTAGGTTGGTACTGAATCTAAAGGGAAGGAATTTATCGAGTGCTTTCAGGATGGCTTCTTAGAACAACTTGTAGGTGAGATGACCAGGGAAACAATTCTGGATTGGGTATTGTGCAATGAACCAGAAGATGATAAGAGTGCTGAAGGTTAGGCAGTGATCAGAATAGAATTCACCTTACTGTTGGAGAGGGAGAAACTAAAATCGGAGGTGTCGGTTTACCCGTGGAATAAAGAGGACTACAGAGGTAGAGAGAGGAAGCAAAAGTTCATTGGAAATGAATACTAGCAGGGAGGATGGCAGAGCTGCAGTGCATGGAGATTCTGTGAGAAATAAGGAAGGTGCAGGATACGTATATTCCGTTAATGAAGAAATATTTGAATGAAAAAAAAGACATAACTGCAGATGACTGCAAGTAAAAGTAAAAGAAAGGGCAGAAACAAAAAATAGTGGGAAGACAAAGACAAATAGTGGGAAGACAATGGGCTGGGAAGCTTTTAAAAGCTTACAGAAGGAAACTAAGAAGGTCACAAGGAAGGAAAAGATGAACTTTGAAAGGAGGCAAGCAAATAATATCAAAACGGATGCTAAAAGTTTTTTTTAACTATCTTAAGAGTACAAAAGAGGCAATAATAGATATAAGACCGATAGAAAGTGACATTGGAGACAGTGAAATGGGAGACAAGGAGATGACAGAGGAAATGAATGAGTATTTTGGATGTCTTAACTATGGAAGACATGAGCAATATACAGTAAAACTCCAGGTATCCAGCACCTATGGGGATTGGGAGATGCCGGATAAGTGAATTTTGCGGCTGCTTAACACTGTGTGGTGCATGATTGGTGAACTAACAGCGAGGAGCGCCAACTATAAACTTCCATTTTTTTTACATTTATTTTCTTTTGCTGTTTGCTTGAATTCCAGTTAACAGGTTTACTGTACTAGACTTTCAAGGGTGTCAGGGAAGAGAGGTGAGTGCAGTCATGATCACCAGATAAGGTGCTTGGGAAGCTGAAAGGTCTAAGGGTAGATAAGTCTCCTGGACCAGATGAAATGCACCATCAGGTTCTGAAAGAAGTAGCTATCAAGATTGTTGAGGTATTAGTAATTATCTTCCAAGAATCAATAGATTCTGGCATGGTTCCAGAGGATTGAAACATTGCAAATGTCACTCTGCAATCTCAAAAGGAAGGGATGTAGCTAAAAGGAAATTATAGACCTGTTAGCCTAACATTGGTGATGGGGAAGTTGTTAGAGTTGATTATGAAGGATGAGGTAACGTAAATAGGATGCAAAATTGATGATTGGTGACAAAGAAGCATTTGAAAAAAAAAATGATGAAATTGGTGTAAAAGGACATATATCGCCTAAAATGCCTTGGATTCAAAATTCTCTTACATCTTTTTCAAAAAATAATCAATGGTTTCATACAGTGATTATAAATGTTTAAGATTGTTATGAAAGGGGTCAATTAATGTCATTTGAGCAATTAAAAAATAAATATGGAATAACTCAAAATACTCCTTTTTGCTATTTTCAATTAAGAACATATTTGAGGGATAAGTTAGGACTAACCATGTAGATAGGAGAGGAATTGTTAAGAAATTTACTTCCATGATATACTCTTTATTACAAGCAGGAACTCCTAAGCATGAAGTTCATAAATCTAGACAGAAGTGGGAACTAGATTTGAACATTATAATTGAGAACAAATGGGCAGATCTATGGCTAATACTATTAATATAAGGTACGGATTAGTTTGGTATTTTTTTTTCATCAGTTATATCTTACACCACAGAAATTGAATAGATTGAAATCAGATTTATCAGATCAATCTTTTTGGTGTGGTGAAAATTAGGAACTTTTTATATTCAACTTGGTCTTGTCCTAAGGTAAGACCTTTTTGAGTGGATTTAGGGAATTTTCTGGAACAAATTATACGTGTTGAATTTCTGCAAAATTCAGATTTATTTCTATTGAAAAATATTGAAGGATAAGAACTAAATTAAAATGTCAATATATCAATTGGAATTCGTTAAAGTTGCATTAGTGGTGGCAAGGAAATGTATTGCAGTAACTTGGAAATCGATATATCACTGGGTATGGCAAGATGGAATGCAGAAATTCAAAGTTGTATTCCTTGGGAAAAAATACATATAGTTTGAGAAATAAATATGCTATGTTTCTGGAAATTTGGTGCCTGTATACCAAAATATTAGGTTTAAATTTGTAAAATTGTCCTTCCTATGTCTCTGGACCTGTGAGAATTTCCCTTGAATTGCATTAAAGAATTCTCCAAACATATGTTAGACAATATCCCTCTGTGCAATCCTGAAAGTTTCTTTTTCTTTCTCATTTTTAATTTTATATGACTATCTTTCTTTGGCTTGGCTTCGCGGACGAAGATTTATGGAGGGGGTAAAAAGTCCACGTCAGCTGCAGGCTCGTTTGTGGCTGACAAGTCCGATGCGGGACAGGCAGACACGATTGCAGCGGTTGTAAGGGAAAATTTGTTGGTTGGGGTTGGGTGTTGGGTTTTTCCTCCTTTGCCTTTTGTCAGTGAGGTGGGCTCTGCGGTCTTCTTCAAAGGAGGTTGCTGCCCGCCAAACTGTGAGGCGCCAAGATGCACGGTTTGAGGCGTTATCAGCCCACTGGCGGTGGTCAATGTGGCAGGCACCAAGAGATTTCTTTAGGCAGTCCTTGTACCTTTTCTTTGGTGCACCTCTGTCACGGTGGCCAGTGGAGAGCTCGCCATATAACAGGATCTTGGGAAGGCGATGGTCCTCCATTCTGGAGATGTGACCCATCCAGCGCAGCTGGATCTTCAGCAGCGTGGACTCGATGCTGTTGACCTCTGCCATCTCGAGTACTTCGACGTTAGGGGTGTAAGCGCTCCAATGGATGTTGAGGATGGAGCGGAGACAACGCTGGTGGAAGCGTTCTAGGAGCCGTAGGTGGTGCCGGTAGAGGACCCATGATTCGGAGCCGAACAGGAGTGTGGGTATGACAACGGCTCTGTATACGCTTATCTTTGTGAGGTTTTTCAGTTGGTTGTTTTTCCAGACTCTTTTGTGTAGTCTTCCAAAGGCGCTATTTGCCTTGGCGAGTCTGTTGTCTATCTCGTTGTCGATCCTTGCATCTGATGAAATGGTGCAGCCGAGATAGGTAAACTGGTTGACCGTTTTGAGTTTTGTGTGCCCGATGGAGATGTGGGGGGGCTGGTAGTCATGGTGGGGAGCTGGCTGATGGAGGACCTCAGTTTTCTTCAGGCTGACTTCCAGCCCAAACATTTTGGCAGTTTCCGCAAAGCAGGACGTCAAGCGCTGAAGAGCTGGCTCTGAATGGGCAACTAAAGCGGCATCATCTGCAAAGAGTACTCATATGACTATATTGTACTTTTTTTTATATTGGTTACTTTGAGGGACATGGGGTGGGGGTGGTTTTGGGTGGGGGGGTAAATATTATCATGTATGTAATTCATTGTTTTATTTTTGGAATGTATATTATTATATTAATTCTTGATTACTGCATATATGTAAAATTGTAAAATAAATATTCAAACAAAAAGGATGAAGTTACAGAGTGTATGGAGAGGCATGACAAGATAGTCCAAAGTAACAGAAAGTGCAAAGTTATTACAGTACCCGGGTTTGAATCTGACACTGTCTGTAAGGAGTCTGTACATTCTTCCTGTGACTATATGGGTTTCCTCCAGGTGATCCGGTTTCCTCCCACCTTTCAAAATGTACATGGGTTTTCGGTTAATTGGGGTATTTGGGTGGTAGAAGGTCATGGGCTGGAAGGGACTGTTATTGTGCTATTTATCTAAAGTTAATTTAAATTTTAAATGTCAGCATATTTTCTTTATGAAAAATCTTGTCTGACAAAATTGTTGGAATTTTTTTAAGGAAACCATGAGCAGGGTTAACAAAGGAGATGCCATGGATGTTGTATATTTGGACTTTCAAAAGGCTGTTGACAAGATCAGTCGTCACCTTTATTTATTGTTCATCCCATGCTCGCAACGTAAAGACGAGATAGTGTTTCTCTAAGACAATGGAACAGATTTACATAAATATAGATTAGAAAAGAAGTTAAACATATTAAAATATTTGCAGAAGGTGGAATGAATTTATATGCATATACATCTATACCCCTCTGTGTAGTATCATCTTACCCAACTTCATGGTAATACCAACTTCACAATGAAGAATGAATAGTTCATGAAAGTAAATTATGACCGATTTCACAAAGATAATTATGAAATGCAGCTTAATGATATGGTTGTGATACTGAACAGAAACTGTCCTGTCAGTCTTGCATGTAAGCTCAGGCCAGAAATGTTTTCACCTTTTCCTTATGCAGTTCCTCAGGGTTAAATATCACTCATTCCCACCCATGTAGAGTGACTCCTGATATTGCAGATGAGGCCATTTTTCTGGGCCACTACAATTTGTCTATTGTCACAGTCACAATATCACTGGCTTTCCACTTAGCTCTGGATCACCCCAAAAACTGCAATTCATACATCGACTACAGCTCGGCCTTCCCTCAGTGCTGGTCAAGAAGCTATAAACTCTATACCCAACTCTGCGACTGGATCCTTGACTTTCTCATTGGAAGATCACAGTCAATATGAATTGGAAATAGTGTCTCCTTCTCACTGATCATCACAGGCGCACCTCAAGGATATGGGCTTAGTCCACCGCTCTACTCACTATACACCCATGACTGTGTGGCCAGGCACGATTCCAATGCCATCTACAAGTTTGCCGATGACACCACAGTTGCTGGCAGATTCACAAACAGTAATGAGGAACCGTAGAGGAGGGAGATAGATCAGCTCGTTGAATGGTGTAATGACAACAACCTTATGCTTACTGTCAGAAAAACCAAGGAGATGATTGTGGACTTCAGTAGGAAGTCAGAGGAACATGACCCAGTCCTCATCAATGGCTCAGTAGTGGAGAGGGTCAAGAACTTCAAATTCCTTGATGTCAACATCTCTGATGATCTGTCCTGAAGCCTCCATGTTGATGCAATCACAAAGAAAGTTTGCCATCGGCTATACGTTGTGAGGTGTTTGAGGATATTTGGTATGTCATTGAAGACTCTTGAAAACTTCTAATGGTGTACCATAGAGAGCATTCTGGCAGGTTGCATCACTGCCTGGTATAAAGGCGCCAACACTAAGGACAAGAATAAACTCCAGAGGGTTGTTAACTTGGCCTGCGACATCACAGGCACCAGACGTCACTCTATCAAGAACATCTACATGAGGCGGTGTCTTAAAAAAGCAGCCTCTATCCTCGAAGATGCCCACCACCTAGGCCATGCCCTCTTCACTCTGCTACCATCGGGAAAAAGGTATAGGAGCCTGAAGACGAGCACTCAACAGCGAAAGGACAGCTTCTTCCCCGCTGCTATCAGATTCCTGAATGATCAATGAACCAAAGACACTGCCTTTCATGGACTGTTACTTTTTAAAAATGTTGTTAGATGGCTTATAATATGAATGTTTGCAGTTTGACGCTGCTGCAAAACGTCGAATTTCATGACTTGTTCATGTCAATAAATTCTGTAATTTTATATATATATATATATAGTACACAACACAATGAATGAGTACTGACAAGATACCTATAAAATATCAGAAAAATGTACTCACTTTTGCATTCCATCTGTTTTGTAGCACAGGCCAAAATATAATATACTTGCCCAAATGTTTGATGTCCCTGCACATTTGCTTCATATAACCAACTCACTTAAACACTTTTGTACTTAAACTCTTACTGGCTTCTCAGAGTTAAAAAAAAATCTGTTTCCATTCTTCCTCCCAGAGTACTCAACTTTTCCCCAGTTTGGGTTTCATCTACCACCTTCTCAAATAACCTATGGCTTTTCACGCTGCTTGCATCTTCCTCAGAGCTCACTTTCCCACTAAATGTCTATCATCAGATAACTGAAAACCTTATTGTGTCTTTTCATATGTCATTTGTATAAATTGGGAACAGCTGAGGACAGGTCACCGTAACAATTCCTTGTCGGTCAACCTGAAAAAGATCGAAAATATGTTTCTACCATTTAATCAGTCTTGAATCTATGCTAGTATAGCCAACTGGCCTTTTTTTGTGTCATTTTTTGATATTGTAATCAAATGCCATTTTGTAGAACACCCTCACCCACCCCCTGCCACCCCCACCACCCCTGTTGTGTTTTCTGCATTATAATTAATTGCACAGGATTAAATACAGTCCAGAAAATTTAAAATAAAACTGTGCATCTGCACTTTCTAAAACTGTTCACATAGTGATTAGTCCAACGCTATTACAGTGCCAGGATCCCAGGTTTCAATCCTGCACTGTCTGCAAGGAGTTTGTACGGTCTCACCGTGATGACATGGGTTTATTCTATGTGCTGCGGTTTCCTCCCACCCTCCACAAATGTACAGGGTTTCTAAGTTAATGGGTGTATTTGGGTGGCACAGGCTCAAGGGCTGGAAGGGCCTCTGTCTAATGCTGCATGTCCAAATTAAATTTAAAAATTAAATAAAAAAATTCCAACATTAAAAGTTTCCTTTGCTTCCCTTCCCATGGATGTAGACTGACCTCAGAATTAGAATAAAAATTTATTGTCATGAAATTCATTATTTTGTGGCAGAATTGCAGGCCAAATATTGCAATAAATTGCATTTCAAAAATAAATAAATGGAGCAAGAAAGTATTTTCAGCATTTTCTATCAAATACAGACCCACTGATCCAGTATGGCTCACTTTAACATTGTATTGACATCCACATACTGCAATGAAAAAATATCATGTCATACAAAAGCTATTGGAGAAACTACCAATGTGTTACTGTGTACTCGTGCCACGTAAATTCATTAGAGCATTCATTGACAAGCAAGAAATGATAGAAGCAGACATGCCCTTTCTATCTTCCAAAAAGCATTTTGTACATATAGGTTTCAACAGGCTTCCACTCAAGAATTGTGATACAGTACAATCAATGTACTGGCAACTTGCTTCAAGCTTAGCATGTGCTCAGAAACAAGAGCTAAAATGGAATTAATGCCAAAAGAGTCATGATAGCTTTATGTGTAAAAAGGCACATTACTGACTGAATTGGCATAATTTCTCAAATGTCTCTATGGCCATAAGCTCAATAGTCAGCAAAAACAACTGAGCTTGTTCCATTGAGAAATCTCCAGCCAGGGAAATAAGTGTCACCAAACAAAGAGAGAGATAGACAGCATCTTCCATCAGGTGATAGGACTTGTGGTAGGATCCAGGAGCTCTGACAACAGATGGAGCGGGTCTCCACTAAAGATCCACCCTCACTAGTTTGAGATGCAACCCAAGCACTACATCTCAGTGCATTGTTCAGGAAACACACAATATGAGCTCATGAACATCTTGGACTGAATTACACAATTTAGGTTGAGCATTGAGAAGATGCTCAACATTGGCTGGAAGGAACATATGAGCAAGAGGATTTGGCTGCCGGTTCTACCCCTGGCACATCAGCTACCACCAGTTCTGTGACCTTGTCAAAGTTGAATTTCACCCTAATAATGTATAAATCATCAATATCTGAACCACATCAGACCTTCTTGTAGGTTAAAATTCTACCATCTTTGCAAAGTTTCAATAAATTAAGTCTTTAATTGGGATGAAAGTTGGGGACATTTTAAGTTGGTTACATTTTACAACCATTTGGAAAAAGTGTGATCTACCTATTATGCCATATGTGTTCAGAGAGTAAACACAACGTTAATAGCCAACTGTTTTGCAATCTCTAGTGAGATCCTTTAAATATGTAATTGCAATTGTGCTCTCAATAATTGACCAGGTCAAACTTAGGAGACAGTTTGCCCAGCAGTTTGACCTTTAACTTTCCTTTGCTAAATAGCCCTTAATTGATGCAGTTGTCTGTCAGCTGGGAAGCAAATGATTTCAGTGAGGTCAATGCGGGAAAGTCTGCTGACTTCATGACAAGATTCTCATTAACAAATTCATATTAAAACATTGAATTAAAATGAAGGGAATATATTGCACCATTCTGTATCCAAAGGGTTTTTTATTGCAATGGATGATGGGTTTAGTAAAAAGAAAAAAATATATATACGTAATTTAGATCCAATATAATGCTCCAGGTCTGGAAACTGCACTATGAAGTTAGTATTCAAACAGTTAATTAATTATAGGCTGGATCCTGCTGGCTGTAACTGGTGGCTTGGAATGGAACCGATTGTGTTTAACCACCTAAGCAGCATTAAGTCTAGGACTTGCTTGCATAAGTGATCAAAAGTAGACATCCCAGACTCATTGATGGATTCAGAAAGCCGAATCTGTCAGCTTACATTGCCACCAGACTTCACAGGCAGAATCCAGGAGCAAAGCCCACACATTCGACTGGGAAATAGTCTCCTGTGCTTGGTTTGGCATTGCAAAATTTGAGACCACTTTGATTTCAATGAGGATTGTAGTGTTACGTCATTATATTGTACCGCAAAGGTGAAAGTAAGGTATTGTTTTAACATAATTTTTCTTTCATGTTCTTAATTATTTATGTTTAGCTGTGAGTTAATCAATGTTATTGTCATTTTCATTTTAAAGTAATTCATTCAAACTTTTTAATGTCTCTGAAACAGTGACCCAATTAGCTTTTGCTAATAGACTGAAATTTCAAGGTTGTGCAGTACTTGCATTGTTTTAAGCATCTGTTGTGGTAAATATTATGAAAGGACATTGGAAATGATTAGTTGCTGGAAAAACATGAGAGGAACAAAACCATTCGAGGGGCAAAAACTGAAAGAGTTGGTTTTTGATTTGTTGACTGACAAAAAATTGGAATATCAGTGAAAATGGTGTCATCAATTAAGCCTATGTATGATGCACCTTAGTTCTGCTCTTTTAATGGTTTTTTAAAACAGAAAGGTAACTGGTTCTATTAAAATTAAGTTCAAATATTTCCAATGTGGGGGTTACATGTTTTTAAGATTGTTTTTCACTGTTAAAGTTATTGTATAGCCATTGTGAAGTTCTAGTGATGTGGAGTTAAGGTACTTTTACTGTAGAACATAAGAATTGAAAGAGCAATCAACTCAGCAACTCCACATCAAAGCTGTAGGGCCCCTATTACATGGGTGCAAAGTTGAAACCACTTCACATCAATGTGAAATCATCACAAGACGCTGTTTAACAACATAACAATGTCATGTTACGCTTTTGGATTCTTTCTGGGGACCATAGGCTAATAAGGACATTTGTTCAGGCAATAAAAAGTGTAACATGAGAGTGTCCCCTGAGGATTTCATATGTCTGCTACCCATCATTGTGCTTGACTGGCTTAACTGAAAGAGGAAATAGTTGCAAGTGCATTTACAGACCAACAAATCAATTAAAATGACAGAAAAATATTGTGATATAAGGCTTCTATGCTTGCAATTTGAAATCTATTCCCCATAAAAGTATACCTAATGTATAATATCTAGGCTAGCTCAATAAGTAAGGCAATCTATTTCTTACTGAGAAAAGAAATAGCATATTTACTAGAACAGGATATGATTAACTTCAGATAGGGCTGATTTTAGCAGAAATACAATAAAATGTGGAAGGAAATTTTGCTGCATTTGTTACTAAAGAGTGGAAAGTTCCAGCTTTGAGCATAAAGGAATGACTGAATAGTTTGAAACCCTGAAAGAAAGAATTGAAACAACAATCTTTTACAAATTAGTTTAAATAACAGAAAACATTCTCATGCATTATTAAGAACATAAAATACCATTTCTCCTTTAAGAGTATGTTCAACATTAAAATAGTTTCACGCAGGATGTTAATGTGGAAAAAAGAAACTCTCTTTCAATTTCAGGCACATAGTCTCAGCATCAAATATGTCAATATCAGAAATAAAGCAGTGGGACACACCAGAATGATTCCTTCACTTAACCTGCCAGGAGAAACTTAGAAGTGCTTATCTGTGTAGCAATTGTACGGTGTTCAAGAATAGTGTCACCTTGACTGTTAAAAAGAAACAAGGAATTTGCATTAGTATAGTGCCTTTTATAGATTAAAGACATCTTAAAGCTGTTGAATTAGTTTTGAAGTTCAATCTCTCCCACAGCATCAGTCATTTTCTGGCAATCAATTTGCATACAGGAAGGTTTAAGAGATAGCATTGGTATTTAAATTGCCAGTTGGCATTGGATTATACATGTTTTAATAGACCTATACAAAAGTCTGCAGCCAACATATAAGTGATTATATTGATAAAAGATTTACACTTAGATACTGAGATAACTATCTTTTATGTTATCACAAAATTCCAAAGGATTTCACAATCAGTCATTACTTTTGAGATGTGATTGTCATGTTCTACAGATAAAATATTTTCTTTCCACCAGGATGGGCTGGATTTAATCTGAGGGAAACACGGAAGTCTGCAGCTGCAGTGATTGTGGCAAAAATACAGAAATGCTGGAGGAACTCAGCAGGTCTCGCAGAGTCCAAAGGAGGTAAGGACACATGACCGACATTTCAGGGCTAAGTCCTTCTTCAACTGAGAGTTAAATGTATTAGCCTGACTGCATCACCGTGGAATAGAGATACCGAGGGGAAACTGCATAACATAACATTGTCTTGCCATTTATTTTAAAAGTATTATAAGAAATTAACATGCAACATTTTGTACAATTAGTTAATTAAAATTAAAGCAGTTTGACTGAAGATCTAGAGTTACACTATAGTTTACATGAGATAAGATAGGCTGAATAACTCAGCCTCCATGTATTGACAGAAATTTGACACAATGAAATCACCCTCTATGAACCTATGAGTTGAAAGCTCATTGGCCCAACTCTTTTATGCTGACAGAGATGCCTATCCTTGCTAAACCCTTTTTTTCCATATTTAGCCCATCCTCCTCTATTCCTTCCCTATCTATGTACCTCTCCAAATGCCTTTTAAACATTGTAATTGTGCCTGTCTCTACCAGGCCTTCTGGCAGCTTGTTCCATATAACTAGTGCCCACTGGGAGTAAAAAAATTCAAATAGATTCCCTTTAAATGTTTCCCTTCTCACCTTAAACCTATGCCCTCTAGATTTCCTTAATTTTGGAAACAATCTGTGAATATCTTCCTTATTTATGCCCCAGATAATTTTATACACATCTATAACATCACCATTCAACCTCAGGTGCTCCAGTGAGAACCATCCCAGTCCATCCAATCTCTCCCATTAACTAAAGCCCTCTATCCCGGGCAACATTCTGGTGAATCTCCTCTACACTGTTTCTGGTGGTACCACATACTTTCCGAGGACTGTTGAGCTGCAGCACAATGTTCCAACTCTTAAGTTCTTTTCCCTGAGTGTCTTCTTCATTATCCTATCTACCTACATTCCCATTTTCAAGCAGTTATGAAATTGCACTCAAGGTCCACCTCTTCATCAACACATGACCCAAAATGCATTACCTTGTGCTTGTCTGGATTAAAATCCTTCTACCACAGGTTGGATCAACTTTCCATGTTGCTCTGTATGCTGAGGCAACCATCACCACACTCTTCAGCTCCACCAATTTTTGTGTTGTCAGCATATTTAGTTGTCAAATCACAAAGATTCTCATCCATATCATTTATATAATAATAAATGTTGAATCAATCCCTGTGGAACACCACTGGTCACAGACTTTCAGTCAGAAAAACAACTCTTCACCCTTACCACTCACCATTCCTGATGTAGGGTCCAAGACATTGATGGTTTATTGCTTCCATGGATGCTGCCTGACCTGTGGAGCTCCTCTGGCATTTTGTGTTGCTTTCCTTTTCCATGACCTGCAGTCTCTTATATTTATCTTCAATGATTCCCTTTGCTTCCTAACATCAGGATAATTTTGGATCCAGTATGACAAAACAACTTGGATCACATGTGCCTTAACTTTCTAGTCAAGACAACTGTTGGGGATTCATCAAAAAGATTGGCTAAAGTCCATGTGTACCATTTATACTCATGTGCCTTCAGCAACTTTCTTAGTAACCTCTTCAAAAGCTCAGTCGAATTTGTGAGGTATTTCCTATGCTCAAAGCTGCCTCCCTCTAATTAGGCCTTGCCTTTCCAAGTGATAATAATTACTATTCCTAATCATTTTTTCCATATAGATTTCTGGCTAATCCCTATGGTGCTTTTAGAAAATAGAAACAACGTTATTTCATCTTCAGTCTTCAGTTGGAACACCTGCACTGCTGATTGGGTGAGGGCCTCCTTCAAAACCCTAGTAATCTTCTTCCTCCTTGAAACCCTAAGATAGTTTGCATAAGTTCCGAAGGATTTGTCCACTTTAATATACATCAGTATCTCTAACATTTCCTGATATACCCATCTCCAGTTCTCAGGAAAACTGTCCCCTAACTCTCCATGTTTCCCTATTCTTCTCCATGGTGAACATGGGTGCAAAGTATTCCTTCAAGACATCTCACATATCCCCTGGCTCTATGCAAAGAGTTTCCTTTTGGTCCCCAGGGAAACCAACTCTTTCTCTCACTACTCTCTTGGGTTTGGTATATTTTTGAGAGATTTTGGAATTCTCTTTAATCCTGTTGGCCAGGCCCATTTCATGTCTCCTTTTTGCCCGCTTGACTACTCTCTTAAAATCCCTTCCATATCCTGCATAAAATTCAAAGGACTTACATGATAACAATTTTCTCTCCCTGATAAATGCTTCTGTATTTTGCTTGATAAAACACTCCTTTTCCTTGGTGAAACAAGATTCCCAATTTCACCATCTTTCTTGCTTACCCTTCCAGGGACACACTGACTCTGGAAAAATTACTTATCCACTTTTTACACAGATATGTTTGATGTGTTTGTATCATATTCCTGAATCCTCTTTTATTTATTTTGGCAACAACTCCTGAGAAATAATTGAGCTAAAGCCTCTATAAAAACTGATACACATATCTGAATTTTACAGGGATGCTTAATAATACAGAAAAATTGCTGGAGATTTATACAAGGTCAATCTGCTTGTGAAGGAGATCGCCCAGATAAATAGAGTTATAAAGCCATACAGCAATGAAGAACCTTCTTTGGCCCAATGGGTCCTCATCACCATCAAATATACTTCATTGGCACTTGGTCTATAAACTTCAATGCCTTGGCAATAAAAATGCTGAACTGCATAGACCTTAAATTCTGTATCCATCATCTCCCAGTCGTGTTCCAGATTACAACCATCGTAATCACAAGTGAAAATGTTCTTCCTCAGATCCCTTCCAACCACTTTGCCCTTTACTCTAAAGATTCCAGATTTGTGTACCATAGTTGGCATAATGGTTACCTGTACAGTGCCAGTGAACAGGATGGGTTTTGAATCCCACACTGTCTCCCTGTGTCTTCGTGAGATTTCCCAGGGCTCTGGTTTCTTCCCACCGTTTGAAATGTACTGGGGGTGTCAGTTAATTGGGTGTAAATTGGGTGGCATGGACTCGTGAGTCAAAATAGGCTATTACTTTGCTGTATGTCTAAATTTATTAAAAATTAAGATCCTTTTATTGTCATGGAATTAAAAAAAATTGATATGACATGAAATTTCCTTTACTTTATTGCAAGACAGACAAAGATTTGCCATCAGCACAAATTGCCCAGTGCCCCTGTTGGACGGAGAAAGAGAAGCAAAAGAGAGTCACTTTGTGCCCATAGATTTGTCTCCAGTGTTCCCTCAACCTCTGTAGCCACACAGCCTTCAAACCATCAGCAACCTGAGCTCAAAATCCAAACCGCTGACACGATCAGGAAGCCCTCTGCACTCTCGACCCTCTGCCATACCTTGGTTCCGATACCTTCAGCCAGTCTCAAGACAGTCTCCAGCAGTCCACAGCCTGGTGTGAGTCCTTTGACCGCAGTCGCCAGGAACCCGCGTGCGTTCTTAGCCTCAAGTTACCAACAGCCTACCACCTGTGTTTTCTTCAGCCTCCCGAGAGTCTCGCTGGTCCTCCGCCATGCTTGCCATCACGTGCGTCGACTCCTCTGCTTCTCTGGTGCGTTGCACCAGTCTTCTGCTTCCCTGGATTCTGCAACCCCTCCTAGACGCTACCGCTTATAGACACCCCAATCTTGGGCCCCAACTCCACGGCTGCAAGATTTTGAAAATAAACCAATAGCCTCTGGTTTTAGGCACCTTTATGATAAATAAATATTCCTTATATCTAACCTATCTGTGCCACTTAATGCTTCAGAAAGAAGTGGCCTGTCTTTCATTGTGATCCTTGCAGCATTTCTTTTAACATATTTATTCTGCAGTATTTATTTCCCTTTAATAAAATTAAGGTTGTGGGGGTTGGGTGGGTGGCGGGAGGGGGTTGGGGAGAGGAATGGGGGAGGCCTGCAGCGGAAGGAAGACAGAATCAAACCCCAGTTTAAACTGAGATAAAATATTGGAGTGATTTACAGAATGTTTATGCACAGGTAATAAACAAATACTTCTTGTCTGGACAAGGCTGCAGTCTCTCACGGTGGCAGCCGTGAGAAGAATTGTTTGGCTCACATCTTGTAGCCATTATTCATAAGACTATGCTTCTGATTTGTTCTCCTTGCAAACTTCACTGACTCTCTATGTATAAGCCTGCAGTTAACATGGCATCATGCCTTGAAAGGACATTGGGGTTACTGGATTGGCTGTTGTGGAAACATTAGCCACAATGTTAGTGGCTGAAGAAAGTTTGGAATGGCATATTTACAGAGTTGTGCAATGCCATTTCTGGATAATTAATCTACTCTTCAGTTCAGTCTTTATACATTTCAATGCCTATGTGTGCCTTGTTAGTTATTAGCCCCACAGAACCATTGAGCACAGAAAGAGACGTTCAGGCCACATTTTCCATACTGACCATCAATCACCCATCTACACTAAATACATCTCCCACACCTTGGTCCATAGGATTTTATGCTTTGGCAATTCATATTCCACTCTGGACACTTCAATGTTATGAGTGTACCTTCTTTCACCACCCTCTCTCCAAGGCAGTGTGTTCCAGATTCCAACCACTTTCTGGGGAAAACAACTGTTGGAAATGTGAAAGAATAGTGTAGAAAAGGCAATTGAGAAGAGTACCATTATTCAGGTAAAATTTCTCATAATGTGACCGGAGAGTTTGAGGAAAGAATCTTACAACTTGAGAAGCCAGGTGAAAAGTTGAATAATTTCTCCCCCAATAGGCAATGGAACAGAGGTTAGGACAATAAATCAGAGGATTACAAAGGAAAATATTGATGGTATTGGACATCAAAATATTGTTAAATGGTGGGGCATTTACGAATGTATAGTTTTAGGAATACTTAGTGTAGTCTTCATGGAATAAGATGTTGTTAGAGTCATTAAGGAGGAAGGTGAGCTCCTGGAAATGATGGACAAAACAGATACATTAAGAGGTCTTTCATCTGTAAGATTGGGAAGGTTGCCAGATCTGGATAAAATATCACTCATGCTCTAAAAAAGAGGGGAGAATCTAACGTAGACTTTGACTATCCTTTTCTAAATTTCTTGGGTTACAAGCATTGTGACAGAGGACTAAAATCCACCATTGAAATGAATGGTTTATTGTTGTGTGTTCTGAGATACAGTGAAAGGGTTTGTTTTGATGCTACCCGGACAAGTCAACCCTTACTTAAGTACAACAGGTGGTGCAAAAATAAAGCAAAAGTGTAGGGTGTAGTCAAATAAGTCAAGGGTGCAGTGCATATTATTGCAGAGACAGAAAGGTACAGTTGAAGCATTTCAAAGGCATTATCTTTAACCAATGAGTGGTCTGTTTAAGAGTCTGATAATAGTCAAGAATAAACTGTCCCTGAAATAAAGCTCGAGTATCTTTTGCCCAATAGAGGAGGAAGAAGATAGTGTGATCGGAGTGGAATGAACCCTATCATATGTTGGCAGCATTCCACAGACAGAATTGCAGGGGAGAGGTTGGTGTACATGATGGCCCGTGATAGGTTCACAACCTTCTGGAGTTTCTTGCTGTCTTGCAGAACCGTTCACATAGCAAGTTACGATAAAGACAGGAATCCTTCCAAGGTGCATCTACAAAAAGAGGCCTCAGGGACATGCCAAATTTCCTTAGATTTCTGAGGAAGCAGGTGATTAATCAGAATCAGAACCAGGTTCATGGTCATGAAATTTGTTGTTTTGCAACAGCAGTGTGGTGGAGAACAAGGTACACAATCACTATTAATTACAGTTGTGTGAATACAAGATTATAATATAAACAAATATGTAGTGGAAATAGAGAAATCCAATGGCAGAGGGGAAGAAGCTGTTTTTGTAACATTCAGTGTGTATTTTCAGGCTCCTGAACCTCCTTCCTGATGGTTGTAGAGGGAAGAGGGCATGGCTTGGGTGGTGAGGTTTCTTGATGAAAGAAGGTACTTTCTTGAAGATGTCCTTCATGGAGAGAAGACTAATGCCCATGATGGCACTGGCTGAGTTGACAACCCCCTATAGCCTATTTCTGTCCTGTTCATTGGCACCTCCACACCAGACAGTGATGCAACCAGTCAGAATGCTCTCCACAGTACACCTGAAGTGTCCTTAATAACTTACCAAATCTCCTAAAACTCTGAAGAAAGTATAGCAACTGGCGAGCCTTCTTCATGATTGCATTGAAATGATGGTCCCAGGATCGGTGTTTGAAGATGTTGACACCCAGGAGTCTGATGTTTCTTATGCTCTGCTTTGATGACCCATGGTTGAGGACTGGTTTGTATTCTCCTGGCTCCTCCTTCCTGAAGTCCACAATCAATTCCTTGGTTTTACTGACATTGAATGTACGGTTGTTGTTGGGACACCATTCAATTATCTCACTCCTATACACTTCCACATTGCTGTCAACAGTGGTGTCTTCGACAAATCTCTACACCTGTCGTGGTGTCGTGAGTGTGGTTGGACCATGACAAGTCGTTGGCGATATTTACTCCTAAGAACTTGAAGCTCTCCACCATTTCCACTTCAGCATCAATGATGCATCCAGTGGCATGTGAGTTTCACTTCACTTTGCTGGTATTGAGAGGGAGGATTGTTTTCCTCATATCTTGCCACCTTACCATCTATTTCCTTCCTGTAATTCATCTTGTCATTGTTTGAGATCTGGCCTACAATTATGGTGCCATCTGCAAACTTGAAGACTTAGTTAGAGCAGTGTTTGGCCACAGTCATGAGAGTATAGGGAGTAGAGGAAAGGGGCAGAGTACACAGCCTTCAGGGCACCTATGTTAGGGATTATCACAAAGGAGGTGCTATTACCAATCCTTTCAGCTAATTTACCTGTAGGATAATCATGGGACAGAGGTATGCAAATAAAGTCTGGGCACACAAGGAACGACAGATGCTGGAATTTGGAGCAAAAACAATCTGTTGGAGAAACTCAATGGGTCAAGCTAAGATTCATTGAGTTTCTCCAGCAGATTTTTAAAAAATGCAAAAAAGTTGTTTCCAAGTGTGCACCATCTCTGGCACCTGATCAAATACCAAACAAGTGATGAAAGGAAAATGGTAAAAACTGAATTTAAAAAATGTTCACTGTGTCAGGTGACATCTGAAAAAGATGTTTTTCTTTGAACTGGTCCAATTCAAGATGATTTTGATGAGAGGCTTCAGGCAAGCCATGTTTTAATTTTAGGTACATATAAAAACAAATTTAGGAACAATTTATTCATAAAAATGATTACTCCAAAGAAGACAACGAAGCCCCTCCTTTCAAATAATGTTAGAACATTCCTGACTATATTTTAAGTTGACACT
This sequence comes from Narcine bancroftii, assembly GCF_036971445.1. Classification (NCBI taxonomy): domain Eukaryota; kingdom Metazoa; phylum Chordata; class Chondrichthyes; order Torpediniformes; family Narcinidae; genus Narcine; species Narcine bancroftii. The sequence continues at coordinate 104,634,888 of NC_091478.1, forward strand.
TTGCTATTTTGAGTTCATTGTGGAGTCTTGGGAAAGAAACATATAGTTTCAATTTAAAAAAACTGCCTATTCAGAATCAGAATTTATTGTCATGAACATGTCATAAAATTAGTTGTTTCACAGCAGCGTCACAGGTGCAAACATTGCTGTAAATTTAATTTCAAAATAAATAAGTGCAAAATAACAGAGTGGGAAGTTAAAGACATATCACCAATGTTTCGGGGTTGAGTCCTTCATCAAGGTTATGACCAAAATGTAGGCAGCGTAGAATGGTGGAGGTGGAATGAATGTAAAATGATGGTGCGATGGAGGGGCAGGGGGATGAGCACAGTCCCATAGGCAAGAGGTAACAGGTGGGTAAGGGAGGGAGGGCACAGCAGCAAACAAGAGGGGGGAGGGTATGCCTTTGTGAATGAAGAGGTGGAGGAAAGAAGACAGAGAGATGGGGAAGTGAGGGAAACGGGTTGAAGGTTGGCAGAAACTGGAGAAGTCATTCATGCCATCCAATTGGAGAGTGCCCAGACAGAACATTGGGTGTTGCTCCTCCAATTTATGCATGTCTTGGTTTGACAGTGCATGAAGTCATGGGCAGACACATCAGCGCGGGAGTAGGGTGCACAATTTAAATGGTTGTCCACTGGGAGATCCATGTCATTGATGTGGCAGCGCAAAGGTGCTTGGTGAAGTGATCTCCCAGTCTGCATCCAGTCTCTCTGATGTAGAGGCCACAATGGGAGCACCAGATGCAGTAGATGATGCCTGAAGATACGCTCGTGTCAGCTTCTATTTACACCAAGTGGAATGGGTGAAGCAGCCAAAAGTGAATTGGAAAATATTAGAAATACTCAAAAAGTCAAGAAGAATCTGTGGAGAGTGAAAGAAAATGGAGTTAATGAACAGGTCTGAATGATTTCATTAAAAATATCCTGCATTTTCTAATTTTATTTCAGGTTTTTCCACCATGTCTAGAGGTAACAAAGGCAATAATCTGGATTTCAATCAAAAGAGAACCGTTGTTAACAGAACCAGGAAGGAGTAGATTTGGAATGATTAACTTTTGGTGCTGATACAAGGGCCAAAATTAACTTTAGAACACATGATAAAATTTGTAAAGGCTTCTACTCCCTATACTTCAATCAGTACGAAAATCCTCATAACGTCTGTATGTGATATGCTGCAAACAAATTAAAGTGATTGGGGGTTTCTCCAACATACTAATAGAGATTGCCTCAGAGAAGATAAATTTACAAAATGAAAAATTAAAGATAAATAAAGCGTGGATCAGTTATATGATTGTCATTGTGTGCAGAATGCAGCTAAAGTGATTTTGCACAGCTTATAAAATGCAAGAAAAGGTTTCAATTTACGGTTTTCTCTTGTGGTGTGGGTTCAGGCATGCATTTTAACAAAGTATGTATCATGCTTCAATAAATTAAAGCTGTGTTTCCAATAAACCACCTAAATATGTGGTGAATACAAAAATAGAAAACAAAATGTTTCATATTTCTAAATGTAAGCTGGTTTTGCCAGATTTACAAGTGACATGGAAACTGTCTGCTGTTTTGCTAAAGACAGAAAGAGAAATACAATGTGAGAAATAAACATTCAGACATTTTTGTTAAACCTAAAGCAATAAAGTTCTTAACAGTTAAAATCTGCATCTGCAGGGCTGTTGTTGGAGCTATATCATGACAAAAAAAACACCAGTCATTTTGTTTCGGTGACCTCTGAACCCATGAATCCTCTAAGCTAAATCAAATTGACCCAGAAGAGACAGAGTTACTAAGAAAGCACAAATCACTGACGCCAAACACCTGGTGCTCATGGGAGTCAGCAATGTATGATCACTGCAGTCTGAGGAGAAAGGTAGGGAACTGTAAGGAGACACATTAATTCACTCCAGCACCAAAAAAAAACTTGTCAGTTATGGCCTTGTTTTTAAACTTGCTTCTGTCATTTATAAACAGAGTTTATTTCTGGGTGGTTTGTGACTCGAGTTAATCTGCATCCTCCTCCCGCTCATCCTTTCCTTAGCCCTCAAAACCGTGGAATCTCTAACTCCCCCCACCCCCACCCCCCCACCATCCTCCCCTTTCCGCTGCAGTCTTGAACATTTTAAGATCGAACTTCCACCTTAGCCGAGGATCTGTATTTCTGGGGCCTGCTCTTTCTATCAAGATTTCTTGATTTAAATTTATTAAAGAGAAGGGTGTAAAATAGTTCAATAGGTGATGGGATTCTTAAGAAAAACTGTTTGACTTTTAACTGAAATCAAAACAGGAAGAAGAAATTCCATTCAAAACATACATTTCATGATCTCAAGACTTCTCAGAGGGTATAATTTGGAAGCATGGTTACTGTCACAAATGTAATGACCACATAAACTGTGAATGAGAGATGGGCATTTTATTTATCTTCTTTAAAATACGGTAAAACCTCTGTGGTCCGGAATTCAAGCAACCGTCGGCCTCAAGCATTCAGCTAAAAAAATTGTGGAAAACAAATAGGTAAAAAATATAGGTTTAAAATTGGCACATCTCACGGTTTGTTTGCCAATTGCGCAACATGCAATCTCAAGCAACCAGAAAATTCACTTATCTGGTGCCAGATATCAGGGGTTTTACTGTAGTTTCAAGAATTTTTTAAAATGAAGCTAAGAGGAGAAATTATGCCTTGTTTCTCTTTCATTCAACACAGCATTTCTGCTTATATTGCACTGAAATTCAAGAGAGCCTAGGGGGACCATGCTCTGCTGACCATTGATGGTTCCATACTGAGGTCCTCAAGAGTATCAAGTTCCTTGGTGTGCACTTGGCAGAAAACCTCACCTGGTCCCTTAACACCAGATCCATAGCCAAGAAAGCCCAGCAGCACCTCTACTTCCTGCAAAGGTTGAGGAAAGTTCATCTCCCACCCTCCATCCTCACTACATTCTACAGAGGATGTATCGAGAGCATCCTGTGTAACTGCATCACTGCTTAGTTTGGAAGCAGGTCCACCTCTGATGGCAAGATTCTGCAGAGGATAGTGGAGTCAGCGGAAAAGATCATTGGGGGCTCTCTTCCTACCATGAAGAACATTTGCAACACTCGATGGAGACAAAAGGTAATAAACATTGGAAGGACTCCACACACCCCTCACGTAAACTGTTCTCCCTTCTGCCATCAGGTAGGAGGCACTGTAGCACTCGGTTCCTCAAGTCCAGATTGGGCAAGAGCTTTCTCTCCCAATCCATCAGACTCCTGAACTCCCAGAAATTTGGGGATAGGGTACTGTGGACTGTTAATGTATAAGCCTTAATATTTTAAATGTGTTTAACCTATTCTAACTTATATTTATGTATATATGCTCTATGGTCCTGGAGAAACACTATCTCATCTTTACCATGAAAGCATGGAATGAACGATAAATAAAGGTGATTTGACTTGACTTGAAATGTCAATCTGTAGTTTCTAAATTCAGAATCAGAATTTATGGTTATGAACATGGTGCAAAATTCTAAATGTATTTGATATCGCATCACATGGTAAATGCTAAACAACTGTGCACCAGCAACACCAATTTTATCCGGCATAATTCAAACATCCCTATCACAGATGATCTCATTTCTGAGTGTAATAACTGTTTAGTTTTACTTTCTTGCTATTGGTGTTTAATTGCACCCTGTACTAAGAATTGCATCTGAATTGATTACCTCTGAGTACAGCTTAATTCTAAAGTTATGCCCATCATCTGAAAGATTTCAGACGTTGTGAACTGTTTCAGTGTTAAGAAGCCTCAACTCAAGAAATGCTGGAGGAACTCAGTAGGTCTCGCAGCGTACATAGGAGGTAAAGATAGGTTATCAACATTTCTGGCCTGAGCCCTTCTTCAAGGTAGAGACACCACAAGACGTACTGAATTCCTCCAGTGATTTTTTTGTTACAGTCACTGAATCTGCAGAATTTCATTTTCACTCCATCTGCAATAGAGAGACAAGGATGAATTTGGATTGTTAGAGAAGCAGAAAATGCTGTAAAGATGCAACAGCTCGATCACAAGTTGAGAGACAGAGGATAGATCAACAAGGCAGCTGAGACCTCTTATCAGAACTGGCATCACCGTTCCTGAGCTGACCCTCCATGGAGCTGAGCGAAACAGCTGCCTTTCTGTGGAAAACAGCCAGCCTATTTGAACCCCTGACCTTTACATGTACGCCATGTCTCCTTTACGTTTTGCCCGGTTTGACAAAAGGCCATCTCCAGGCCCTGCAATGTCAATCTGCAGAGGGGGGTTCACTAAAAATATTAACCTTCTCTTCCCTGTTCCACAAGCTGAGCTACTGTATAGTTGGTGTCCTTTATGTTGCTTTTTGTTTCCGCTTCTGTCTCCAAGCATTATACAGTAACTTTATGAATCTAACTGTTACTTTGTTGGATGTTCGCCTGTCTGTGCTTCTCAGATGGGTGAAGTTTGCCTTTCGACTATTTTAATGGAGATGTTTACTTTAAAAGTGCTAACACCTCAACTAAAATGCCAGAGAGATGAATTCCAGATGAATGTAATGAGAGCTTATGCACCAGCATTTGTGGGTCCCTTTACACCCTGGAAAGCAAATGAGTGGTCCACTGCTGTTAATTAAACAGATCACAATCAGCGACTTATTCATTCTGTGATTAGTTAACATGTTTGAAGCCAATGAGTTATATTTTACTTATCTACTATGGGAACATCCCCGTCCCTCCCTGTCCTACCTCCTCATCTCCTCCAGTTACTGGCAGAGGCTGCTTTGAAAGCTTTTGCACAGTATATCAAAAACTGTGTCGATGACTAATACGAAAAGCTTTCACTGCCAAGAGATATTTTTAACTCTAAGCCTCACCGTGGACTTGTTCAACCTCCAAATTAGTGTCTTAAAGCACTTTGCATAATCCTGATGCCCATGCTTGTGCATAAACCATTAATCATTCTGACTCCGATCACTATATTCAATAACCAGTGATACTCGTGCAATCTTCTTTCATTCGCTGCGTGCAGTGCTTTCTGTGAAGCAGAAATGATTGATTACTTAAAGAATATTTATTTGTACAAACATAAGTGCTCCATGACCATCACATTTTGCTCCACTGTAACGATTCTAAGCAAGGCTTCGCAGCACTGCATGAACATCAGGACACACACAGAGATTTAAAAATTAAAAATAAAATCACTGGTAAAACATGTTTCACACAATCCTCAGCATTATGCTGTCTTCCCATTCCATATGCCATAGAAGGGATTGTACTAGCAGGAAACACACGAGGCTGAAGGTTAAGGGTTTAAATCCAACTCCAGCAACTTGGTGGCCTCATGGCGGTGGTTTGAATGTGACTTAGAAATATTTTGCTGTGTCCCGCAGTTATGAATGCAAGTGTCTTCTTTGTAACTAAACCAATGTGCTACAATTTTTCATGGGATGCCTTCCTCATTTCAAAGATGTGAGAAAAAATTATCCAAGAACATTGTGGATATTTCATGCATTGTCCTGCATATTCAGGATTTGAATGAGTCTGTACTTTCTGATGGAAGGAGCAGTGTGAAGAGGTTGTGACCAGTCCTTTATGGTGTTGGCTGTCCTCTTGAGGGGTGCTTCGCATAGATGCTTTCAGTGGATAGGAGGTTGGTACCCATGATGGACTTGGATGGGTTTGCTACTTTCCACAGTCCTCTGCTTTCCGAGCCACTTGTATTACCAAACCAGGACATGATGCAACCTGCCAGTACACGTTTCATAGTACACCTGCAGAAATTCAATAAAATATTTGAATACATTACAAATCTCTTCAAACTTCCTGGAAAGTACAAAGGTTCCTTTTAATGCCACATAATAATACATGATATAGAGTAGAGGTCCGAAAATCCAGACTGCTCAGGAATTGGATTGGCTTGGGATTCACGGGGAGTACTTATAAAATTCAGATTTAAGGAGGAATAAATAAGAGATGAACAAGTTAATTTTGATAGTTTATTCATTAGCAAATATAGCATGCTTCATTTATCAAAACGAGCAGTTTTAAAGAAAAATAATGTGAACATTCTTTCCTTATTGCCTGATAAGTTTCAACCCTGCTGCATTTTCTTTTTGGGTTCCAACCAAAGTTTTTTGTGGGCAAACACTGGCAGTATTGTCATTATTTTATAAGCATTATAAATATGATTTGCTGGGAGATCAATAGTCAGTTACAATTTTTTCAAATGTTGCACCATATTTTGTGCTGCTTGTGTATCTTTCTCCAACTGTCCAATACCATGATGAGTCTTGAAATTCCTAAACCAGCCATCACTAAATTCACACTGTGATTCAATGTTCATTTGCTCATTAAATTTGCTTTGGCAATAAGCATGAGCCCAGAAATTGCCATACCTTCTGATCCCTTTAACAAAACCATTCATACAATATTTCCTCAGAATTTTCTAACCCTATTTCTTTTCACACCATGAAGTTTACCTGCTTTTGGATCCATTATTATAGGTTTGTAAGCGCCTATGCCCGAAATGTCAGTTATGTATCTTTACATTTTGCCGGTGGAGGGAACATATGAAAAGAGGGAAGGGAAGAGAGAGTGAAGGGGCTGGAAGGAGAAAAGGAGGGGATGGGTGGGTTGGAGAGGAAGGAGAGTGGGAATTTAGGCGGGAGAGAATGGTGGGGGAGGGCTTAGAGTGGAGGTGGAAATATTCCAAAAGGTACCCTGAGTTTTTCTAGAATGAAGCCTATTCATTCTGTTGTAGTTGCTTTGATAAATACAAAATAAAAATGCAGAATTAATTTAAAATTGTATGTGTTGTGGATGTGCGCACATTAATTTCCTTCGTGCGACGGTTGCAAAAGGCGTGTGCACATGCACACAGCCATGGTCCTGGCACTTTTTTATGTGCTCTTCCTCCCCTTAAAGTTGAAACATGGCTACGCCACTGGATTCACCTCCAACATTCCCGTAACCTCCCACAGCCTCTGCAGCCGCACAAATTCCAGTTCAAAGTCTTTAGCGCCCGAGGCCATTCAGGATTCCTTATGGCCCTCAGTACCCCCTCAAATCATAGTTCTGATACCTGGTTCCCATGAGCCAGCAGCCCACACAGAATAATTGGCATGCCTGATTTTGCTGACCTCAGGAGAGGTGCTCCAATGCGAACCCTGAGGAACTTAAGATTACTAACTCCCTCATCCTGATGTGTCAACACTAAGCTCAGGGGAGATTTGAATTTCATACAAAGGTGTGTGCTGCCGTACTTGTGGAACTACCAGAGGTAGCCTGGGGTTGTAAAGGTCAAGGGGATGGAAGAGGGGGAGTAAATCCTAGGGGCCACATTAATGGCAAAGGTACCTTGTAGTTAAAAAAAGGTTATAATACAATGTCCAGAAATGAAAGGTGTGTTGGAATATGACATAAAGAATTTTAGAAGACTTGGCATAGCTTTCCTTTCTTTAGATCAGCAAGTTTGCAGATGGCACAAAGATTGGAGTGGAGAGGGAGGAAGGCTTTCAAAGCTTGCAGTGGGATCTGGACCAGGTGGAAAAATGGGCTGCAACATGGCAGATGGAATTCAATGCGGATATATGAGGTGTTGCACTTTGGGAGTTCAAACCAAGGAAGGACACATATGATAGGTCACTGATGAGAGGAGTAGAAAAGAGGGATCTGGGAATACAGATACATAATATCTTAAACGTCATGTCACAGGTAGATAGGGTAATAAAGAGAGCTTTTGGCATGTTGGCCTTCCTAAATTAAAGTACTGAGTATAGGAATTGGGATAGTATGATCAAGTTGTACAAGACATTGGTGAGGCCAAATATGGAGTATTGTGTGCAGTTTTGGTCAGGTAACTACTGGACGGTTATCAATAAGATTGAAAAGGTGCAGAGGAAATTTACAAAGATGTTGCCATGACTTGAGGAACTGAGTTGCAGGAAAAGGTTAAACAGTTCCTGAATTATGCTCCTGGATAATATGTTGCTCTCTGCTCTTTGGCATTGTCAAGTGTTCAATCTGTCAAGGACTATAAATGTTTTTGAATATTCTGATAACATTGGACAATGAAGATTTTGCTTCCTGAACAGTTTTGGGTGTATTTTATGGATCTTGGGCTGTTGATCACAAAAATCACCTTAAAATCTGCCTATCACATACAGTCTTTTAAGATATCATCTTTGTTTCGTGATTTCCTGCCATATTTTAGGTCTATTTCAAGCATACAAGACAATGAAGTCCAAAATGTCATTGAAAATTCATTTTCTGTTTTCACACTTGGACTTTCTTCCCTTCTGATCTACATGGACAGTGATAAACATGGTCAAAGGTTTCTCTAGGACATTGCAACCATGGAAAAGTGATATCAGGACAACTGGAATCCATCATCGCTTGCCGACTACTGTTAGATACTGACACGAGAGGCATCAGATGCCAAGTACAAATAAACATTTTTTAGGTCATTTGAACTAATGAAATGTGTCAGTATCATTATGCAATTAAACAGGATAAATTCAATAAACGTTAATTTAATGTTTCTCCAATTTACTACATGATACAGCAAATCTGAAATTATCCTTTTGTTCAGCTTGAAGTTGTCTATCATAATCCCCAATTTCTTTTTCAGGAAGCAAACCTTTTGGAAAAAATTGTTGTCCAGTGTAATCAGAGCAATTGAAAAATCTCAAGCAAACTGATGTTATTGAATCAATAAACAAAACAATTAATATTTTTTAGTTTTTTATGTATTTGCTCAGAAATAGGTAATAACAAGAATATATATATCCAGCAAAGTAAATGTATATAAACAAATAGTTGAAAACACTCTATGAAAGAGACAAAAAAATCTATATAAAACAAAAATGATTTTAATAATCTAATCCTTCCCTGGTGAAGTTATGACTAAACATACATGTTCCATTAATGCATGAAAGAAAATTCAACCAAACCGTAAAATGGAATCCAATAATCTTATAAATTCTGAAAATAATTAAGGAAAGGGCCCCATAAATTTATAAAATTAAGGTTCATTACATTCGTAGGACGTCTATTTTTTTTCCCCCGAGTCAAGCATACCATCACATCAGATAACCATTGAATCTGTGCAAGAGGGACAGCATCCTTCCATCTCATAAGTATAGCTCTTCTGGCAATAAGAAGAGCAAAGGTAACTAAGGCAACTAAAAAGGATTGTTTCGAATAAAAGAAAGAGTCATTCATCTCCATTAAAATGAATAATTTGCTGTTCATTTTGCGCACGACTGACAGTGAGGATGTGCTTTCACATCTGGAATTCACAAGGCACCTTGCCACACAGCTGTCAGCAAAACCTGACTTTTGTCTAAATCCTGAAATTAATGGCACTGAAAGCTATGCCAACGGGACTGTTGGCCTGTCACAGCAACCTCCAGCCCACTGTTTCTTATTTGCATGTTTAAAAATAGAGACTTTAACCTTTCAGATTAACAGCACAGTCAGAGGCCATTCAGCCCATTGAGATGCAGCCAGCTCTTTGTAGAGTAGTATCTTCAGCTTCAGCTCTCCGTTCTTTCTAAGCAAAGCATTTTTTCTTAATGGCTGACAATGCTTTTCCTTTCAAAGCCTTTGATTGTCCAGTCCCCTCTCAATCAGTAAGTTCCATCTCATAACTACACCCTGTGTAGAACGTTATTCCTCCCAATTTGTTCATCAATTTATTTTATTGACCACTTTGACCACTACAGGAGGCAGAACTTGAGAATTTTGAGCAACAGGTACAAGAAGAATGTGTGAGAACGCTTTGGATTTTCACTTTTGGATCTGGGAATCACATCATTTATCCCATCTAAATTTTTGTCCTTCCACTGAGGAACATTAGATTCAAATCCTGAGAGAAGCAATTTCCCCTCTTCGTATTACATCAGCCATGCTTTATCCTGAGACACTTCCTCTGGTTCTCGATGTTCAGAGATTCATCTTGCAAACCTTCTCAGAAATCTATTATGTTTGCTTCATATTCTTTCAAGCTCCAGAGGGTATCAGCTAACTCTGCTCAATATTTGTTTCTGGTTTAACTAATTTATCATGACATGGAAGGGGGCCATTTCTGCTCCCAGAAGAGTAATCCCATCAGTCCCATTCTATCTCTTAATTTGCTGCAATTTCTGATCTCTAAAGCTGCACGTGGAGATCAGGATTGAATCTCGGTCTCTGGAGCTGTCACTGTATCACCATCATGGCACCACACCAATAGAGTTTGAGATTGTTAATTTGAATTTAAATTGCTTGGTTGCAATGATAATATTCAAACGCAGGGGTCTTTGGAATGTCAGCCCTTTGGATTCATTGACAAATAATTTAGTCATGAGCCATTATGGTTGCTGAACTTTTTCATCCCAATGTCAAGGTTGGGAACCTTCTGATTTCAGATTTATTAGTTAGAATACATACATGGCATCACATACAACCCTGAGATTCCTTTTTCCTGTGGGCGAAGCAGGATTGCCACTTATTGGTAGTGAAAAAGAAACTTTACACAATGTATACGTGAAAACAAATAAAGAACTGTAAACAGATAACAAATATAAATAAGCTGTGCAATACAGAGAGAAAAACCCCCCAAAGTGCCCATGTAAGAGTCCTGAAATGAGTCCCTGATTGAGTTTGTTGTTGAGGAGTCTGATGGTCGAGGGAGAGCAGGTGTTCCTGAACCTGGGGATGTCAGTCTTGTGGCACCGAGACCTCTTTCTTGACAGCAGCAGTTTGCATTATTTTAAAGATAAGGATAATCCATGCTTAAATAAGGAGACCAAAACTGATCAAAACACTTTAGGTACGATTTCGACAATGTACTTCTGCAATTATAATAAGATGTTCCCTTTTTCTTGCATTCATATGAGAATAAAATCTCCTGTCAAATCTTCTCAACTTTGTTTGGGACATTTGTGTTTTCACTAAATTCATGGTTAAAATCTTTGATCTGTTGATCTATGTAACTTGAAAAATTCTTTGCAAGAATGATATTTTGCTGGACTGGAATTACAGTTCCCTCAGAATTGCATTGTAGAAGCAAAAAAAAGTCTCATGCTCAGGAAATTCTTTGTCAGATATAATTCTCCAGTGTGTTAAGCAACAGAGACAAGACGACCAGAAAATGAATCACTTGTTATTCACCATAGCTATAAGATTTTGCAGTACTCTTAACATTGTTACTTCAGTGTGTAGAGAGCAACTGTTAGCATAGATTACAAACTCCAATTCTCGATACTGTAAAAAAAATCATTTTATTGATAATTTAAATTTACATCTGTTTAGATTGTGGATCTTTGTTCATCTTCCTAGACCTACAAAAATTGTAATTTAATAAGATAGTTTTCCAGTATCTTAGATTTTTCATCCAAATGATTGAAATTTATGTGAAGAACATTCTCCACCATGGTGCTTTTATTAGTCTAGCCCAAGTCACAAGGATACAAAATGGCAACACACCCCCCACCCCCCATCACACACACACACACACACACACACACACACACACACACACACACACACACACACACACACACACACACACACACACACACACACACACACACACACACACACACACACACGCACGCGCGCGCGCGCGCTAAAATAAAATTACAATGGTGTCTGAAAATTTTGTTTACTGTTTGTTTTCCTCTCCAATGAAGTGAGGGAAAATATACTTTTTTCATGACATATTGCTGCCCTGGCTTAAATCAATTTAAATCATTCCAAGAATCAAATCTGGAACTTTTCAGACAGTCCAGATTTAAAATACATTGAAGATGAGTAAGAATTAAACATTTCTGAAATACTTCTCACCACCACGCAGGGCCCTTAAACATATTTAATTATTAGAAAGACAATATCAACTCCAGTAATTCACTTCTGAGACATTAATTGTGAAATTAAGTTCATAGATAAAAAACTTTTTTTTTATCCCCTTCTTTTTGGAGCCAGTTTTATGAGATAAAAACTAAAGCTGACATCAAAGCAATGCTTTGAAGATTTCCCATTGTGGCTCAGCTTTGAGAATTGCAAAAACAATAGTTTAATGAGTTTTGTGGCCTTTTTAATAGACTTTTGGGTTTTACCTTGGAGTACTGGAAGGCAGTTTGATCAACCCAGATCAATGAGTGAGCACAAAGCTTGCACGCAACTCAGCGCTTTCAGATAAGAGGAGGAGGGCACTGGATCTTGTTTGCTCGGACTAGTCTTTCCACATGAAAGCACCACCTTCTCTTGGGAAAGGTTTTCCAGTCTCCTTGGTAAACATATAAATTGGATAGGATGCTCAAGGAAAAGCAGTGCTTTGGCTTCGATCCAAAGCACTCTTTTTTTGACTGAACCAGAGAAGAGGATTCTAAAAAGGGAGTTAGGAGCCGTAGAGTGAGAGTTCTACCTTGCCTACAGTGTAATCAAATCTGCTGAACTTTGAAGTTAACTTTTCTCCTCCCATTCATCATTATGACAATGTTAACCTTATTAGTGAACTAAGAAGTTTCTCTTAAGTAAATATCCTACTTCTCATTGTGAGACACTCATAATTGTGCCTTCTAGCTGTTTTGCCATAAAAAAATATATCACCATGTCAGAATCTCAATCTGACATTTAAAGATTCATAACGACTGATGTGAACCAGGTTTAAAAGTAGCAAGAAAAATATCTATAATGCTCACAAAAAGGCTTACTGTTCATTTTTACCCCCAATTTACCTTTTCCTGCCCACATTGAATAACTTATTTTTTAAGATAATGGGGACTGATCTTTGGCTTTGAAACAGAAAAGGAGGGAGCTTAGTTACAGATAAGGCCGTCTAGCCACTGAACTGAGATCTGAATCACTTGTTACAGTGGCCTGGGCGCTGGCTGGGACAGCAAAAATGAAGGCGCCTACCAAATATGAAAAGCAAGTCTGCTAGTTCCAAGTTTCTATTGGTGTAACAGTAACGACCCTCATTACAGATAGATTTTTGTGGATCTGAAAGGAAACTGTAAATGTCCCTCCCTTCCCACAACCTTTTTGATTCTCTTACTTCTGATCTAATCTGATTTACCTGCCACCCATAATAATGTCCTCAATCTTCTATCATCCTGATCTCCTTATCTAATCATGTTGCCCTCAGCCCACATGCCAATCTCTTGGGCAATGTGGACCAGTTTCCTTGATCTCAACCTCAAGATCTTCTCCTGATCCTCTAAAAAAACCACCACTAATCTAATCTGGCTAATTATATAACAATCATTTTGTTGCCGATAATCAGCAAAATGGAAATTGTTGCCAAAAGTGCAATTGAGCTGTTCTTGCTGACCATAAAATTTCTCATTTTGGATTTTCCAGTATGAACCCAAGTTTCCTCATTAGTTTGAAAAAGGTTATGGAGAAAAGAGCTAAGTTTCAGTGGCGAGATGGGTGGCAGCGTTAGCGTACAGTTTAGTGCAATGGTGTTCCAGCTCCTGCAAGCGGGGTTCAAATTTGGTTCAGTCTATAAAGATTTTGTAGGTTCTCCTTTGTCTGCGTTGGTTTCACCTGGGTGCTCTGGTTTCCTCCCACTCATCAAAACAAACTGGGGTTATAGGTCAACTGGGGCAATTGAGCAGCACGGGCTCATGGGTTGGAAGGGCCTGTTACCGTGCTGTATGTCCAAATTTTAAATATTAAATTAAGATGAGTGCAAGACCAAGACAACATTTCACTGAATGGCACCAAACGGTTCCTAGTAAAACCAAATCCAACGGGAATAAAGAGGAGCAAATTTCACTGGCCAGTAGCATGCCTTGCACAACGGAACATGGTTGTGGCTGTTCGCGGTTAATAATCTCAGCTCAAGATGTCACTAAAAGGTTTTTTTTTTGAGTAAAACCATCCTCCGCTGCTCCTCAAAGGCTTTCCTGTAACCAAATGTGGGACATCAGAAGGATATATCTGTAGTGGGGTATTTATAGGCTTGGGCTTATTGGAAGGAGGCCTTCTAAGAACGGCAAACACCATAGGTTGGTTTACATCCTGGACAATGAGGATTGGAGCATTGTAAATGAGTGAATCAAGTTAATATTCCAAAGAAAAGTGCAGGGGCCAGAGTTAGAGGTTCTCCTGTCATTGAGCACAAATTCATTAAAATTTGTGTTAAAACTGCATGCACTAATTACTTTCAATGTATAAATGGATGATAACTGATGATGTGCTTGTACTGAGTTATGAAATAATATTATTTGTTAACTGAAACTTCTGTATTTACTTGGTCTAAAGCATTTTTATAAATGAGGTATCTTGAAATTTGCTATATCATTTTGTGCAATTCTTGGTTTTTGATGTAGTCGTTATCTTGATAACTTTGGTTTGTTGTCCATCAATCGATCTGTTCTGATCTCCCCCCCCACCAACTCCCTTCCCCCGACACCTTTGCAACTTAAAAAACACGCATCTTCTTACTTACTTGGTTTTTTGAAGGCTCCTTAACCATAAACATCAACTCTCTCCATTGAAACTACCTTCCGACATTCTCTGCTTTTTTAAAGTATAGACTTATTACTGAGTCTACACTATCAACATCCTATGCTTCACTATTGACCAGAAACTTGGCTTGACCATCTATACAAATCTCACGATTATAAGTATTGAAAAAGGACTAAGACAAATAGTTCACCCCAAAGCATTTTCACTATCTGAAAGACAAAAGTCTACTCCAAACACACCCAACATCCTCTAGGATACAACATCCCTTTTCATTGGTACCCCTGCATCACCTTACTCATTTATTCCCTCCACTACTGAGGGACTGTGTCTGCAGTGTATGTCATCCATAAAAAAATCTCTGTGCTTGCTGCTTCAGGTGATGGTGAAAGGATTTCTTAACTCCAAGACTTTGATCACAATGGAAGTCAGTGGAAGTTAGCAATGGCAATGCCCCTTAAAGTTGCACATCAGCCTGATATGGAAATATATTGCCATTCCTTAATGGCCACGTGCTCTAAGTCCTGCTCACCAAGCCGCACTGTGGGAGCTTCTTTTCTTGAAAGATTACAATTTTCAAGAAGGCAAGTTATCAATATTTACTTTGGATAATATTAGGCTCAATTATACATATTGATCTTTCTAATGATGACTGTATTCTTTAAATATATAAATATGTCTCCCCTGTTCTGGTACCTCCATTTTCCTATAACCCAGTGATTCTCAACCTTTTTCTTTCCACTCACATACCACTTTAAGTATTCCTGATGCCATAGGTGCTCTGGGATTAGTAAGGGATTGCTTAAGATGATACGTGGGTAGAAAGAAAAATTTTGAAAACCACTGTTTTAATCGTACCTCATTGACTCGTTATGTGCATGGTTTCAGAACTCCAAAGGAAATGGGCCCATGTCCATTTTTCTCAAGCAAAATATTTCAGTAACAATTGGGTCTAGAGCAGTGATTCTCAACCTTCCCTTCCCACTTACATCCTACCTTAAGCAATCCCTTACCAAGCACAGAGCACCGATGGCATAGGGATTACTTTAAGTGGTATATGAGTGGAAAGAAAAAGGTTGAGAACCATTGCTCTAACCTGATGGTCACTCTCAATATGTTCACCATCTCCATAATACACTGAGACATTATTTCTACCAGTCAACATCTGTCCCTTTTTGGACCAGGATTTGGGGTTGGCCACTAAATCTGTTAGTTCCAGCAGTCGGATCAATTTTGGATAGTTTCCCTGATCCATTAAAGTCCTTCTAATTTTTTTCTTCTGCTGACATTTAGTTTGAATTTGGGCAGAAAAAAAATGTACTTGGCTCACTAACTCAGCTTGGAAATATCCAAATGCATTTCTCTTCTCATTCTGAGTTCAAAAGAGTACGAGTCCTAGTGCTTTTCCGTAATGCCATAGAGTCCAGTGGGACACGCAGTTGTCTGCAGAAACTAAATTACAGCGATAATTGGCCTGCTGTTACTATAGTAATAATAACAAGAATGTTATTATTCTTGTAAGTGTTGTAATTATAGAAATGCCCATGGCTGACCAGAATCAAGTTTCGAATGGTCCTTTGAATGATTAGACACACCCAAAGAGTCAGCAAGTTGTTTAAATATGCAAAGCAGCTTTCTATGGGTGATGTCAAATGTGGACGTTCATTTTAAATAGCCTTTCAAAATATCAAACATATCTGGGAAAGAAGCTTTTGGGTCCTTTCTTTGGGAATGGGGTGGAGTTCGGCTCAGGATACGGCAGGGAGACA